>NC_141991.1:147263122-147563122 GCF_049901715.1 Pseudonaja textilis
AACATTTGTGATGTTGAATTCCCTGCCACCCAAATATTTTAAAGACCTTTCTCATAAACATGCCAATTAATTTCTGGCCCAGTCATCTAAGTAAAAATATTAGAACCTGGAGGTGGAGGTCTTCTCATTGGTACCTTATCCTAGTTCCTTAGAGTAATAGGTTAAAATGAGTTCATGTTTTGTTAGCTCTGTTGGATAGTTAGATAATGATTGATTGATACGCAAGGACATGATTTGGCTGCTGGCATTTGTCCTCCATGATTGGTCAACTGAATAGTCCATTAATAGCTCATGTTATAGAAAAGAACGGAGTGGGGTGAGGAGAATAAAATTTCCTGAGATTTTTTTTTGTTTGCAAGAATTTGGGTGGTGAAAATGGTGAAATTGCTCTTAGATACAATCAATTTTTTACTATTGCATATTTAAATATTTTAGTTCTTTAGTATGTTTTTTTTTAAACCAATCAGCTGGGTTGACTATCACAGGGATCTGAAGGACAAACTATTACAATAAAAATGCATGCAATATTTTTCCCAAAGAAACCTTAAAAAAAAAACAGATTTAGCAGGCTTCAGACTAGAGTGGATGGTACTTAACCTTTTTTTCTATAATCCTTTTTTCCCTAGTCAGAATCCTCTCAAACTACTTTCTCCCCTCAATAAGGATTAGCACAAGGGTCTTCAAACTTGGCAAGTTGAAGACTTCCGGACTTCAACTCCCAGAATTCCTGAGCTAACATGACTGGAGGAGGAATTCTGGGAGTTGGTCCACGTTTGAAGACCCCTGGATTAGCATCTAATTTGAATTTTTATTTTAAAAGGACCACATTTTGAACAATGATTGCAGTTCAGCTAAAAAATAACATTGAAAAGTTACAGGCAGTTGCTCTACTATATTGCAAACATTCATCAAATTTATACAATTAAAAAAATATAGAT
This sequence comes from Pseudonaja textilis, assembly GCF_049901715.1. NCBI lineage: Eukaryota > Metazoa > Chordata > Lepidosauria > Squamata > Elapidae > Pseudonaja > Pseudonaja textilis. The sequence goes on from NC_141991.1 coordinate 147,264,061, forward strand.
TCCAATGAAGGAATCTGGGAATTTTAATTTGGTGAAGGCTATATTGTCTAGGTTTAATAATATATGAAAGGACTGCGGTAGTTGTGGATTCATCCTCATACAATGTAATTTTTTTCTTTGAAGAGTTTTATATAAATTTAATCACTATATTTTATTGTATATCATTGTTTTATTTTTGTCTGTTAAATGAGACGGACATTTAAAAGCATTAAAAAATGTTAGTCTCCTATGATTCTAGAGATCTCTTAGCTTATAACTTCCACTCTAAATATGGGAATTCCCAGGTTCATAATGAAGAAATACATGTTAAACTAGTTATATGTTTTTTACGGGATTAGAAATGAATCATAATCCATGGGTGGAGTTTGTAGAATTCAGAAGAGTTTAATCTCATCTCAATTTTTTTTCATCCTATGTTATACAGCTTCCGCTGTTATGCCTATGAGAAGTTTTGGTGTACAGAAATTGCCTAATGTGGCACTGTCCAGTTGTAAAAGGTACAAGCCAGTTGCAGATTTCCTACCTCAATGAAAACTAGGGACTTGAAAAGAAAACTAGTAGGCATTTAGCACCCATAATTTCTCCAAGCCAATTTGAAGTATATTTGAGCTGAGGCATATGACGCTGCATTCTGCTGAACCTTGTGCCGCTTTGTGTGGAAATATCTATTTGAAACGCTTTATGACCCCAATGTGGCTTCAAAAGATTTTATATTTCTACAAAGCACATCTTTTCTCATAGGTGGCCCTTTCTCTCAGTTGATGCCAACACATCTCCATTTCTAGCAAGACAACCTCTCGATAATGAGCAATGCCTGCACCCATATGAGTCACAGGGCTATTTCAGTCTTCCAGAGCAGTAGAGCGCGGGGGTTGGGGAAGTAAATGCTGTTGGGTTCACTTGGGCCAGCAGGGGGCACTCTAGGAAGAAAACCAGCTGATGAAGGGATCATCTTAGCCTTTGCTCAGGATGGCGGGGCCAGGGGTACTGGTGGTGGCAGGAGGCATTTGGTTTATTGTCATCGTGGATCAGCTGAGAAATCACTGTGTGATCATAGATATTTTTAGAGCAAAATTTGCCATAGGAAGAGCTGGAGAATGAGGGTAGGCGAGAGCGTGCCTTATCCCTCTCTTAATCTCTTCCTCCCAGCATCTAATCAGGGAGGGACCAGATATTAACCCAGCCCTGACCCACTTTGCTGCCTACCACCCAGGAAGCCACCATTTCCTGCCTGGGCTCAGCCCACAGAACAGAAGAGACAGCAGAGATGCCTGCTTTAAAGACCTGCTATATACAGTGATTGCTATTGGAAGGCTTTTAAATTATGCTGCTATGAAGTAGATTGTGAGGAGCTTAAATCCCTTTAATGAAATGGCTTCTAAAGGCAGAGGGCAAGTAAAGAACTATAATAAAAAGGAACAGCATGCTATTCAGGGTTCCAGCCAGCTGGCTGGGGTTATTTCTCCTGGATCCTCCATTCCACGGTACGGCATTCGGTGTCTATTGGATGTGTGCAGTCCTCGTTAATCTGATTTGAAATCCCCCCCCCCCCACCAGAATTCCCTTCCCCCAGATGGTTTTGTGCTGGGGATAACATGCTCCCTTGGAATACTGATAGGGCAGAAGGGCCCTTGCAACAGAACAAGCTTACTAGAGGTCCCACAGACAAATAAATACAAATGGTGATAAATTAATCTGGTTCAAGATTAATGCAGAGCTCATCTTTTTGTGCGTGCATGTGTGTGGACCCCTGAGTTTCTAAGTTATTTGTGTGGCTTGGTGTGAAGTTCATGTATCAAGGTAGTTCAAGTTTACTAACTCAGGGATGTTTTCAACTAAGCTAGCAATTCAAGCTTGGGGCACAAGTGGAAGATTGTGCCGTTTGAAAGTAATATGTCAACCTTTTTTTTTTTCAACACGCCCCACTGCAGCCAACTGTGAGGCTGACTAGGAAAAGCAGCTTCGCAGCCACAGTCAAGACACATGACTCCTGAGTTTGCAAGTGCCACGGAAAGCTTTACCTAGAAAAATGTGGGGTGCACCACTGCAAAATAGTGAAGTAATGCATCTAAGGAAACAAAATAGAGCCTTTTTGGTCTGAGAACAAATCTGTTCCAAAGGCTGATCCCCTTCTCTGTGGAAAGCTCTGGAGACACAAGAGGAAAATTTGCTGGGGTCTCCAAAGGCAGGACTTCGCAGCACTTCACAAATCACAGTGCAAATGTTCTTCCAGACTAGTCTTTGCAAAATGCGTAATAAAAAGTGGATTAATAAGTGCTGGTGAACCTGACAGATAAAGGGATTTAGGATTTATTTAAAGCCTTTGAGGCCAGGATATGCATCTAAGAAAGAACAACCAGAGGAAACCGGCTTTGAGGCCTTGGTATGCTGCAGGCTATGCTGGAAGAAGGGTTTAGTTCCAATCCATCCCTGTGTCTTTTTACTACACGTTCTGTAAGATGTCCAGGAGGCAGCAATCTGCACAAGATACTTTTTTGAGCCCAGCAAGCTATTACATTTAACCTTTTTTTAAAATCCATTATCTTTTTTTTTCAAAATAGGAAGCCTGTATGTTGCAGAGCAAAGCATGCCTTAAGCATAACCCGTATTTGCAGTGACAGAGGCATTCTTAGAAAATGGGATGGTGAATAGGGCTGAAGGCAAGTTCTTCATTTGATTTTTAGTAAATAGAAGTGTTTGAGTCTGGCCACATCTCCCATGGCAACCATTGTTGCAAAAATACCTGCATATCCAAACATGCCCATTGGCTGGAATCTTTGCTCTACCCTACTCTACAAGGGTCCTTTTATGACTTGTGGACTCCAACTCCCAGAATTCCTGAGCCAGCCAAATCATAAAAAGGCCATCATTTCCCACCTCTACACTACCCAGTTAGGAATAACTGACCTCCAAAATTTCCCAGGAAAAGATATCCCAAACTGTCAAGGTCAGGTGGAATCATATTTTTCAGCTTCCAAAATCCAGGATGGCTTCAGCCACAAGGGTTTTATATTTGCAGTTGTGTCTCATCCCATCAGTGGCTTCCCGGTTCAAAATTCTGTACATAAATTTTCTTTTTGTGTGTGTGACTTAATGATGATACCAAAAGAAAATGTTTATAATGGGTATGTTCTTTTGCAGGAATTGAAATAATTAGGTTAAGTTTAATAACCAAAATACAAAGCAATTTTCATGAGCCTGGAGTTCTCCAGATACATTATAACACGAGGCCCATAATCACCAGGCACTGTGAGAACTGTAGCCTAACCTATTGGGAAGGCAGTAGGGAGAAAGCTATTTTAATGTGCTTACCTATGGGGGTTTGGGGGAAAGTAAACCACCCTGAGAGAATAAGAAGTTTAACCCTTGGCTGCCATCCAATGGTTATCTGAGATATTACAGCCCATGTATGATGGAGGGGAGGTTCTAAAGCTCCTCATCTTGACACCCCCTCCCCAATCTATCTATGGGGCACTCTTTTTTCTCCTTCCTTTCTCTTCAATCCTCCAAACTCAATTTTTTAAATTGGGTATTGTTTTGTGTGTGTGTGTGTTGTTTTGTTTAACTGACTACTGTGTTTACCCTACATTCTTGGTGGTTAAACTACAGTTTATAAAAATAATAACTGGACTGTCTTAATATTTCAGGTAAGGGCTGTATTTCTTCTGAATTTCAGCTGGACTTACTTTTGAGGAGCTCCACCACTGCACTGGAAGTATAATTCCTATTGGCTCAGTGTTAGTTTTCACTGGTATCTTGATGATACCATATAGTAGCAGATAAGTTCTTTTCCAAATCAGTTTGGCTCATTGTGACTTCGGGGACACATTCTGGAGACAGAAATACAGAAGTGTATTTGTGCCTCTTACAGAGTGTTTTAATTTTTCACTCTAGCCTGCCGCCCTGGGCATTCCTCGAAATCTCTAATTTGAATACTAATGAGGCCTAAACCCTGTTTACCAGGTTTCAGAGGCACAGAGATATAGAGAACTTATTCTGGGCACCAACAAATGTTCCTGCACATATTCCAGTTCTTGTTGTGTTCTAATATAGCTACCAACATTGCAATAAAACAGGCAAATTCCCTATGGCGTGCGCTCTCAGTTAATTAGGGGAAGCACCTGAATTTTCCATCTCAAGTGCCCTGATTGCTCCTGAGTTTTCTAAAGTCTGTTTTTATTTTAGATTTCATTGTGTGTGCTCTAAAATACTTGCTGTTTCTTACAACAGAATTAAATGAAAGGGGGGGGGGAAGGGCACTCACATCATTAGGGCCAAAAAGATATTTGAAACTGTTGGCTTGTTTGCCTGTATGTTTGAATATTATTCTCTATATTCTGTTTCAATGGTCTAGAATCATCCCTTCAACTTCCAATGTAGAGCACTACTTTTTCCAACTCCAGTTCACTCTCAGATTTATGCCATGTTGACATTTATTTATTTGTTATAGTTATATCCTACTTTTCCGTAGGGTTGTGTATTCAACATTATCTTCTCCTGATTCTCCTAACAACAACCTGTGAGGTTGAGTTGAGAGAACGTGACCTGAAGTCAATCAAGGAGGTTCTTTGCCTGAAGTTAGAGTAGCCCTGAGTGTCTCCAATCCCAACAGTTTAACTGCTATACAACTCTGGCTTTTATGATTATTGCTTAATATGCATTCATTCTGGCAACTGTGGATTTGTAATGAGGTCTAAAGTGATATCAGACCAGGACTGGGGAACAATTGGAAAAGCTTCCTCAAGTTGTGTTCAACTCCTGATGTCTTGTATAACCATATCCACAACTGTACAGTTTTCTTGCCAGCAAAATGGAAGTGGTTCACATTGCCCTATTTTTAGATTTCTTAATGGCCTCTTTTCCAAGGAGTGACCAGTTTCAGTCTGGCTTAATTGTGTATGCGTGTTTGTGTGGGAAGCAATGGTCAGACAGGATAGGAAAGTTGCAGATTCGACCATTTAGTCAGCAGCCAAGCATTTTCAAGCATTTCTCCTAGTTTCTGTAACAGGTGACATGAAGGCACCTGCACAGCAAGCACATTTTAATGCTGTATCATCATCTACAAAATCACTTACTTCAGCAAGAACTCAAGGACAGTAAGTTCTTAACTGCTGGGTGATATTTCTTTCCACGAGCGTTGGGTGAGAAACTGTCCATGCATCCATTTTATCTCACTATCTTTCCCAATTACCTAGTTGTTGGAATACATTTAAATTAGATAGACAGATGATAGGAGAGCGAGAGAGAGAGAGAGAGAGAGAGCATTTTGCCTCTCAGGTTGGACTTTCGTTCTGCTCCTGGCAGAGCACCCTTTTTGGCCAATTTTCTATCTGAGGTAGGGAGTCTCTCTCTTGCACCATCTTTTCTGATTCTGGCATCATCAGTAGCAAATCCCAGCCCTACAGTATCATCGTAGCACTTTCGCCATTTCCCTGCCTTCCATCCTGCTAGGTTGCCATGGTCACAGTGGTTGTGACAGGGAGAATTTCCAGATGATTGGAAGAATAGTTTTCCTGACCTGGTTCAATGCTTCAGCAAACAGGCTGTGTTCCAACCTATTATTGTAAGGTCTAGGTTAGGAATGGTTGGCAACCCCAGTAATTCTGGAGATAGCACAGTGGGGGGAGTGAGACACTTCATCCACATGTGAGACCATCACATTTAAGCAGTAAAATCCTGCTGGGAACAGCACCCAGGAGCTTATCTCTCAACCCTAGTCCTGACTTCATATGCAGCTGGAGCCCAGCCAGGGCTCAGGAGCAGACTATAACTGACCAGATGCCAAAGTAAGCAAAGCTTCTCCACTTTTAAGAGGTGGAGAAGGAGAGAAGGAACAAGCAAAGCCTGTCATCTCTGGAGCATCTGTCTTCATTCTAAGCAGAATGAAGACAGGAGTTAGACAGACTCCTCTTGGCTTGTAGGGGTGCTGCTATGGTGGACTCACCCATTCTAGCAACTTTACAAAACCCAGGGGCTCCTTGAGGATCCGGAACTGTCCAACTGCCACAAGCTGTAGAAAGAGAAAGGAAAATTGATTTAGAAACCTGTGGAATATATACATCTTAAGATGCTGCATTAAGCAGAAACCTGTGCTGGTCCAAAATCGCAGACCTTTTGACATCTTTCAGCTGAAGGTGAATCTGAAATCTAATGAGCACCAAGGATAGGTATGGCCATGAAGCTCCCCCTCCCCCTGGTCCTGTCTTCTTTTGTCTCATTCCATCCCCCACACTCCACTGCTTAGATCAGTTGGGATCCATCAAACATGTTCAAGCCAAGCAAACATGCTAAGGAACAGAAGCTGTAGCTGGAAGCTTTCTGCCACACTTCTTAGAATCATTTATTTAGTTTGGGGTTTTTTGTCTAAGCACCATGACAAAAAAGAGATATAATAACCTTGGAATCACACAGGGAAATGCCCCAGAGTGTCTTCTGAAAATTTCCAGCTTCCCTAGCCTGACATCATCTGGAGATGTTAGAAGGAATTTCCAAGAATCATGGGAATTCTGGCAATTCCAGCCCCAACATATCCAGAGGATGCCAAGTGGAAGAAAGGTCTAATTGGATTTCCTTTAGCTTCCCTTGTAACCAATAATCATACCACAATCCTATATAATGTGATTGAAATAGAGTAAGCTATATGACATTTTTCTGGGCTGCTTTTTTGCTCTTAAAAAAGAGGTTGGCTCAAATGTGTGTGTGTTTTTTAAAAGCAATTATAAATAACGAACTGATAAAACCACAGCAGGAGGAGCAGTGAAGAGAAAGAAAAATTGTTCAACACTGTTGACAGCAAAGATAACTAGCTTAGAAATCCCCCCTTTCCCCCATTTGCTAGGGTATCTTAATGGAGATAACTGAAAGAAGCACATTCAGTAATTTGTGGTTGTGATGGCCTCTCTTCCTCACAAAGCACCTTCCCAGGGAAGTGAGGGCTAACTTATTCTCAGCATCAGGTAGGTTTGGGATTGCATCAGGTCAGGGAAGGCTGTTCAATTCTTCTACCAATGTTTTGGAAGGCGGAGACTGTCCTAGAAAGAGGTCAAAAACGATGCATAATCTAATGTGGCTTTTCTCTTAGATAGATCTGTTCCTGTACTACAGGCAGCAAACTCAACAAAGGAAAAATGTATCAGAGATTTTAAAAGGCTCATACACCTCGTGTGTGGTGCACATGAATGCTGCAGTTTTCTGAATGCTAAAATCTCCCATCTATGTATAAATATTAGGTAGCATTTTCAAGAATCAAAACTGCTTCCTATAGCTAATCATATAGATTAACTCAGTAAAGTCAACACACTAGATATTATTATCTCCATGGTGTCCTTGGTTTCATGATATATGCCAAAAATATGCCTTATGACAACAGACTGGCACGATAGTCATTATATCCTCTGGTGCACTTTGAGACAGACATAGGATTGCCAAGGCACATTGAGTGACACAGATCCTTTCTTCATATACATCTATGAGTAGTTACATCTGCCTATACTGCACATCATTCCACAGTTTTCCACCATTCTAGATGATCCCATAACCATTTTGTCCCACATTTGTCCATCTTATGCTGATATACAACTGAAAGCCCTGTTCTCTTATGACACACACATCTCTGACTTGCATAGCCTCACACAGGCAATGTGATACCACTGACTACGCGCACCATCCAGTAGCTGAACTGTCCTGCAGGCAATAGAGCAAAACCTCTTATCTTGTTCACAAGCAGCTTGGACTAATTCTGTTTCCCAGCATCTCCTGCCTTGCGTGAAAACATGCCTCGAGATAATTCACTTATCACCAGTGAAAAAGCCAGGATGTTCAAAAGCATTGGTAGCAGCAACAACATTCCCCTCTCTGAGAAAGTGGATTGATTTGCATTTATAATTTGATCTGTTCTGGAAGAAATGGAGAGCTCCACATCTAAAATATATAAAATATACAATCATTACATTCAACTGAAAAAGAAAGAAAGAGTTAAAAGCCAACAGAATCAAACACATTTTGTCTTGAAGCTCACAAAAGCCAAATAAATGACCACTATTTGCTGGTCAAACACCCATTGGGGTTGGATGGAAACATCATCACCAGAAGCCCTCTCATATTTTTAATCATGTTTTTGTCCTTTCTTCTTGTTAAGTTCCAAGGTAAGAAACAAGGATTGAGAGAGTCTGCAGTCCTAAGTTTCCTTATTACCCAAGGGGACTTACTTTTGAGCAACCATTTTAAAATTGAGCAAGAAGTAATGTCATGTGACAATCTTATCTGGAATATCCCCAAGATAAGGGGATATCTTCTCTCAAGAGCCTTAGTTAGGGCTCTTCCTCATATGCCCCTAATCAGGAAACACATATAGCCTCCTAGTCTTTCCCATGCCACTTGTCGGTGTCTCATTTCCAGCTCAGAGCAGAGGCAGCTTAAAGTCGACATCAGCAGTTGAAATGTAATTGAAATTTAACATTGTGTTTTCCCTCTATCCCACCACACATTTTTGCTAAGGACACAACCTAGCACATTTGATCAATAGGAAGCTGATGATGTGGTCAGGCATTGGGATGTGCCCAGTTCCTAGCCACTTTGGACTGCTGTGATCACCCCAACCCCCCTCCCTCCCCAAAATCACTGAATGCTGCTCAGTATGGCCATATCAGTTTGGGCTGAAGGAGACACCAGAGATGTCGCTGCTGCAGAGGCATCTGCTTGTCTAATTCTTGGCTAGCACTTTCTGAGGTTCTTATCGGTCTTAGGCAGGATCTTTATGTGTACAGGTCTAATGCTCTTTTGAAAGGGCGCCGGGTATGTGTACAAAAATAGCCTGGCTGACAGGTACAGACGTGAGAATACCCGTTCCTGACCCCATAGAGGCAGCTGACTAAGCCTACCATTCAAAGGACCTCATCTACACTAATTCAGTTATGCTGAGAACAATTAGTGGCTGGGTTTCCTGCTGGCAGGTGGTCCCAGTGAGAGGGGAAATGTAAACGGGAGAATCCACCCATCACTTTCCTTATCTTGTCCTGCATGAAAGCTGTAAGGACATTCACGAGCCTTTTGAGTGAGACTGAACAGGGCTTGGCCATTGGGACAGTAAACCGTAGGGATGTTTTCCCACTGGCTGGTGGACGGCACTTTAACATGGACATCCGGCTGTTCTCTTAATGCTTCTTCTTATGCAAAGAACAGCTCAAAATTCAATGTAAAAAAAAAAAAAATCTGCATTTCTCCCTACCATCTTTCTGGTCTGTTTAAAGAACTCTGCCCTCAAGGTACTTCAGGTCCCCAATGACACTTCATCCCAAAAAAGGGGAATAGGGAACACAAAGTCCATGCCAGTCCTTGGGTCTCCCTCAAAGAAAACTTCCACTGCGTTGAAATATGAATCTCACAGCCTGTGCAACAACGTTGCTTCACTGAACCTCCTCCATCAGGGCAGAGAATTAGAAGCCACCTTCATTCCCAAGGGGGAAATCACTTCCTTTTGCAAGTCGTCCCCTCCGCCTGGTGCATCTTGCTGCAGTTGCTCTAGGGAGCAGGAATAATTAGAAACTGCCCCTAAGCGACAAATCTTATTTTGCCTGCTCTCCATTTCTTCTACTCTAGTATCTATAACTACCTCTCTCTGACTCACCCCTTTTACCTACTGACATCCTTCAAAATATGATCCAATAAAACCTCATCTCATGCCCGCCCCCCTCCTTCCTCGCTCTTCTTCTCCCTCCTCCTTTCTCTGGCTTGGGGTTATTCCGCAGCCATACCAACAGCCTCCCTTCCATCCATCATCTCCTGCACCCCACCAAGGGAAGGGCTGCCCCCTTTACCCTCTGTGTTCACTTGCATTGCCTGCCTGGCCACCCTCCTTTGGGTAGGAAGCACCATCGTTGATTTATTCATTCATTTGGTAGAGCTCCAAGGAAAAGAGAATTGTGCATAGAGTTCCGTATTATTATCCGGTTAATCTGTTTTTCTCTTCCCTGCAAATCACCTTGCCCAATTCCAACGACATGCCCAGCTCCAACTCTGCCAATCCTCCTTTCTCCAATTCCCAGCTATGGTATTGCGACTAAGCCCACCCACTTCTTCAGTACTTGCAGACACTTTCTGCATGCACCGGATTCCCGACCAACTTCAGTGCAGTGATATTGATTGCCATCACTACCCCACCCCCCACCGTCTGTTTACTGTTGTGGCGCTTTCTCTTTGCTAACCCTCCTCCCTCCCCCTCCCAAAAGATCCCCCACTTCTCCCCATGCCCTTTGGCTCCCTAAATGCAGCCTAAAGAGCCTATTTTATATTGCGCAGCTTTATTGCATCACCCCAGCCATTTTGGTTGGCTGCTCTTCCTTCTCACCCACCTTCCTCCACAGTCTGCTGCAGTGGCAGCGGGCAGAATGCTGCTGTGCCTGTTAGATTACCTAGGGGTGTCAGCTACAGTCTAGAGCTGCTGTATCAAGTTATAAATGGAAAAGGATTGGGGTGGGGTGGGGGGAGGAAATACGAATGACCTCCATCTCTGCCAACAGAAATCTGTCTGTCTGTCTGTCTGTCTGTCTGTGTCTGTCTGTCTGTCATCCATCCATCCATCCATCCATCCATTTAGATCATCTTGAATCTACTTTGGCACCTGCCTTCTCCAGAGTCCCCATTTCCCGCTGCCTCACTGCAGCAATTTCACAGCCTCCTCTCCTCTTCCCTCCCTTCCACCCAGGATGGGCTCGGTGCAGCTCCTACAAATCGCTGCAGTGGGTGATGTGAACTCCCCGCGGTTCCCTTGGTCTGCATCCCTCCCCCCCCCCGCCCCCACTTTGGGAGGCTGCTCGCCTAACTAAACGTCCTTCCAACCCCGACCCCGTTCCTCTCAAAACGGAGGCTCTTGTCTTGCTGCACCTCGCAGATGGTGCTGCTGCCGCCACCCGCCGCATCTTCTTGCTGCCTTTAAGAATCAACCTCGGATCCAGGCAGGATGGGAATAAAGCGGGGGAAGCGGCCACTGGAAGAGTGGGAGCCAGCTTAGCCGACCAACATCCCAATGTGGGGGTGCGCGCTAAGGAGGCTGTGGGGAGCTGTTCCCGGTGTTGAAATCCTCAGCGCTTACCTGATTGACGACTTCCATCTTTGCTTGGGGAAAGCGAGGGCGACGCAGCAGAGCGCAGGGGAGGTTGGGGCCGGTGGGGGGGGGATTTTATCTGGAGCAGCCTTAGAGGGAGGGGCGAAGAGCGTGAGAGGGGGGAGAGTAATAGCGGTGGGGAGAGATTGGAAGAGCCGGGAGGGATGACGTCAAAGCTACTGGCAGGCGAAGCTAGGATGAGAGCCATGTTCTTTCTGGGCAAATGGAGAATACTTTTAGAGTGGGAAATGGAGGTTAAGTTAATGCTAAAGCTAAAATTGCTTTTCTGCTCTGGTTTTTGCTCATGTTTTGCTATTGCAATCCGCAATAAATAGAATTCCCATTTTGTGTGTGTGGATTTCCATAGTATATGTGTCATACTAGACTTAATTTTGAGATGTGCGGACTTCAGTTCCCAGAATCCATACCTTCTGCATGCTGACTAGGGAATCCTGGGAGTTGGTCCATACAACTCATATTTCCTAATATTGAGAAAGACTGCTCTACATAGTAAAAGTAATGCTAGGCCTCTATGCCTAAAATACAGGAATGCGACTGAAAGTGAATGGAATATAAAGGGAACACTTATCACAATGTAACTCCAAGTCAATCACACTTCTGTGAAATCAAACTGTCCACTTAGGTGGCAACACTGATTGACAATCAATTTCACATGCTGTTGTGCAAATGGAATAGACAACAGGTGGAAAGCAGAGGCACTTAGCAAGACATCCCCACTAAAGGAGTGGTTCTGCAGGTGGTGACCACAGACCACTTCTCAGTTCCTATGCTTTCTGGCTGATGGTTTGGTCACTTTTGAATGCTGGCGGTGCTTTCACTCTAGTGGTAGCATGAGACGGAGTCTACAACCCACACAAGTGGCTCAGGTAGTGCAGCTCATCTAGGATGGCACATCAATGCAAGCTGTGGCAAGAAGGTTTGCTGTGTCTGTCAGCGTAGTGTCCAGAGCATGGAGGCACTACCAGGAAACAGGCCAGTACATCAGGAGATGTGGAGGAGGCCCTAGGAGGGCAACAACCCAGCATCAGGACCGCTACCTCTGCCTTTGTGCAAGGAGGTACAGGAGGAGCACTGCCAGAGCCCTGCAAAATGACCTCCAGCAGGCCATAAATGTGCATGTGGCTGCTCAAATGGTCAGGAACAGACTTCATGAGGGTAGTATGAAGGCCCGACGTCCACAGGTGGGGGTTGTGCTTACAGCCCAACACCGTGCAGGATGTTTGGCATTTGCCAGAGAACACCAACACTGGCAAATTCACCACTGGTGCCCTATACTCTTCACAGATGAAAGCAGGTTCACACTGAGCACATGTGATAGACGTGACAGGGTCTGGAGACGCCGTGGAGAATGTTCTGCTGCCTGCAACATCCTCCAGCTTGACCGGTTTGGCAGTGGGTCAGTAATGGTGTGAGGTGGCATTTCTTTAGGGGGCCGCACAGCCCTCCATGTGCTCCCCAGAGGTAGCCTGACTGCGATTAGGTACCAAGATGAGATCCTCAGACCCCTTGTGAGACCATATGCTGGTGCGGTTGGCCCTGGGTTCCTCCTAATGCACGACAATGCTAGATCTCATGTGGCTGGAATGTGTCAGCAGTTCCTGCAAGACAAAGGCATTGATGCTATGGACTGGCCCGCCCGTTCCCCAGACCTGAATCCAATTGAGCACATCTGGGACATCATGTCTTGCTCCATCCACCAATGCCACGTTGCACTACGAACTGTCCAGGAGTTGGGGGATGCTTTAATCCAGGTGTGGGAGGAGACCATCTGCCACCTCATCAGGAGCATGCCCAGACATTGTAGGGAGGTCAAACAGGCACGTGGAGGCCACACACACTACTGAGCCTCATTTTGACTTGTTTTAAGGACATTACATCAAAGTTGGATCAGCCTGTAGTGTTTTTTTTCCACTTTCATTTTGAGTGTAACTCCAAATCCAAACCTCCATGGGTTGCTAACTTTGATTTCCATTGATAATTTTTGTGTGATTTTGCTGTCAGCACATTCAACTATGTAATAAACGAAGTATTTAATAAGAATATTTCATTCATTCAGATCTAGGATGTCTTGCTTTTGTGTTCCCTTTATTTTTTTGAGCAGTGTATTTCATCATAACATAGAAGATGGCAATTGCAGTGTCTTCCTCAAATGGGGAAATGGCTCGTTTTAAGCCACTTTTCTGGGAGGGCTTTAGATTTAAAATCAGATACAGACAGGTAGCCCTTCAAGAAGATGCTGCCTTCAAACAGAAAAGTGCTCTGATGTTCTTAGAACAAAGGACTGTCTTCTTATTGTAGCCTCAATGGTTTTGTGTATGATTTTAAAAAGTCTACAGAAAAATTGTTTTAATTATGTGCCACTTTTCAAAATCAGAGGATTATAGAAAAAAAGAAAAGGCGGTGGGTGGGTATGTTGCTTTTTTAGAATGTGACATGAGATGAGTGCAATCCATAATTTTGATGAACTGCGATTTTAAAATATAGCTTCTGTTAATTGAACAGTAACTTCCATTTTTCCCCATAGAAAGGGGAGAACATAGAATAAGAGTTTGAAGAGACCTTGAGACATTCTTTGGGCTTGGGTGGGGGTCTGGATTGGAAGACTTTCAGCATCCCTTTCAACTCTTATGATTCTGTTCCATTATTGTTATTTTTTCCTACAATCACACAGAAAGAAGTGTATCCATGGGATGGATGCAGTGCTCTAGAAAGGATAACAATAACAAAACAGAATAATTAAGAGTTGGAAGGGGCACTGAAGGTGCTCCAGTCCAGACCCCCACCCAAGCAGGGAACCCTACATTATTTCAGACAAATGGCTGTACAATCTCTCCTTAAAAATCTCCATTGATGGAGCACCCACAAGTTCTGGAGACAAGTTGTTCCACTGGTTGATTGTTCTCACTGTTAGGAAATTAATTCTAGGTTGCTTCTCTCCTTGATTAATTTCCATCCATTGTTTTTAGTCTCATCTTCTGTGCTTTGGAGAATAGATTGACTCCCTCTTTGTGGCAGCCCCTCAAATGTTGGAACACTCCTATCATGTGACCCCATAGTCCTTCAGCTTCAACCATAACAATACAAGAGCATGCAATAGATACAAACTCAAGGTAAACCACACCAAACTCGATTGCAGGAAATACGACTTCAGCAACAGAGTGGTCAATGCCTGGAATACTCTACCTGACTCTGTGGTTTCTTCCCCAAACCCCAAAAACTTTAACCTTAGACTGTCTTCTATTGACCTCACCCCTTTCCTAAGAGGTCTGTAGGAGGCGCGCATAAGTGCACCAATCGTGCCTACCGTCCCTGTCCTATTGTTTCTTTTTATTTTTCTTATATGTATCCATTTCATGTATTCATAACTATGTTTATACATACCTGTTATCTTATAATCGCTTGACAAAATAAATAAAATAAATAAAACATATCCAATTCCTGCAACCGTTCATGTCCAGCCCCTTAACTCTATTTTTTGCTCTTCTCTGCACTTTTTTTTCTAGAGTCTCAACATTTCTTTTTATATTGAAGTGACCAAAACTGGATGCAGTATTCTAAGTATCGTCTTACCAAGATATTATAAAATGATACTAACACTTCACATGGTCTCTATCCCTCTGTTAATGCAGGCAAGGACTGCACTGGCTTTTTTTGGAGGCGGGGTGGCTGCAGGAAACTGCTGGCTCATATTCAGGGGTGTCAAACTCAATTTCATTGAGGGATGCATCAGGGTTGTGTTTGACCTGGGGTGGGTGGGTGTGGCCAGGATGGGCGTGGCCAGCATGATGTCACTTCTATTGGGGGGCACCTGTGGTGGCCCCGGTGCTCTGCCAGTGAAAACGGGCTCCCGAACTCCATTTTCAGCTGTGACTGCCTCCTACAACCCTCTGCCAGTGAAACGGAGCTCGGGGGGGGCACACATGGCCCTCGTGAGCCCCATTTTCGGCTGGGACAGCCTCCTGCAACCCTCTGCCAGTGAAAACGGAGCTCAGCAGGGCCGTGTACATCCCTCCTAAGCTCAGTTTTCGCTGGCAGAGGCACCATGGGCTGGTCCATTGCTATTTCCAGGGGGCCCCCATGGGCCAGACTGAAGTATCCTATGGGCCAGATCTGGACCCCAGGCCTTGAGTTTGACACCCCTGCTTAAGTGATTGACCAATAGGAATCCTAGATCTTTTTGAAGTTACTGCTTTTGAGCTGGATTCCACCTGTTCTATACCTGTGCATTTGGTTTTTCTTGCTTAAATGTAAAACCTTACTTTTCTCACCATTGAATTTCTTATTTTAGACAGGGCCCAGTGTTCATCCATTGAGATTCTTCTGGATCTTCAGCCTATGTTCTGGGGTGTTGGCTATTTCTGTCAGCTTGGTGTGAGCTGCAGATTTGGTAAGTTCCCCTTCTATTCCCTCATCTAAGAGCTAATACTTAATTCAATAGAATTCTAGACATTCTTCTAACTAAACTAAACCAGCTAGTGGTATCTGAACCCACTTGAAATGATCCAGTAACAACTCCCAAAACCAGGAAAAACAGATTACCCATAACAATAAGGAAGCTTCAATCCAAAAAGAAATCACTTTGGCGGAAAAATAAATCTGGTCACATTGTCAACTTCAAAAGCCGATACAAAAATTTATGCCATCAGATAAAGACTGAATGCATCAATTATCACATTAAACAAGAGGAAAACCTTCTACGCACCAATTCCACCTGTGCTTTCTACAATTTTGTAAACAACTAAAAGACTCAATTCCACCCCTGAAAGGACCTAATGGTAAAGACTGCAATGATGACACCATTAAAGCCAACCTCTTTAACACATTCTTTGGCTCAGTATTTGTAAACAGCAATGGATCATGCCCAGTATTTCCTAGTCAAACCACAGACAACTAGAGTGATCTAATGCATATCGATTTTACAGAAGACAATGTTGAAAAAGCACTATGCAATCTAAAACCATCTCTATCTATTGGACCGGGTGGAATATGTGCCTACTTCTTGAAAAAGCTATCCACTGCCATAGCTGAACCTCTAAGCATAATCTTTGAAAAATCTTTCAGGACCAGCTCCTTGCCAAACCTATGGTCATTAGCCACGGTCATTCCCATCTTCAAAGCCTAGTCGAAAATTACAGACCAATCTCTTTATGCTGCGTCACCTGTAAAGTCATGGAATCAATTATTAACCAATCTGTTATCCTTCACTTAGAGACAAACAACTTACTCTCTAATAAACAATTCGAGTTTAGCAACTCTTACACTGCAAAAACGTATGAACTACACAACTCAATCAGTGCAAAGCAATAGACGCAATTTACATAGACTTCTGTAAAGCCTTTGATTCAGTGGTGCACAACAAACTACTCCTAAAACTAAAATCTTATGGTATCTCTGGACACCTGCATAACTGGATAGAAGCATTCCTGTCAAACAGACAACAAATGGTCAAAATTGGGAGCGTCCTATCAAATTCTGTACCTGTCAACAGTGGTGTCCCCCAAGGCAGTGTTCTAGGACCAATTCTCTTCATACTCTACATATATGACCTCTACATATATGACCTCTGCAACTGCATTCTCTTTGCTGATGATGTAAAGCTATTCAACACCACCGACAATACTGCTATTCTTCAAAAAGACCCCGACTATGTATCAGAATAGTCAAACAAATGGCAACTTCAAATCTCAACAAATAAATGCTCTGTCTTACATATTGGCAAAAAAAATCAGAAAATAAAATACAAGCTGAATAGTCAAGACCTTGTTGATGATCCAAACTCTGTCAAGGTTCTTGGAGTATTCATCTCTAATGATCTAAGTGCTAGAGCCCACTGTAACTACATAGCCAAAAGGGCATTAAGAGTTGTTAACCTAATCCTGTGTAGCTTTTTCTCTGGTAATATCACACTACTAACTAGAGCAGTGATGGCTAACCTATGACACGCGTGTCACTCGTGACACGCCGAGGCACTTTGACTGACACGCATGTTGGTGTGGGGAAAACCTGCACATTTAGAGGCTGCCTGTGCTCTGCTCCAATCCCTGCTCCCTGCTTGTTGTGTGTGGGCATGGTGTCACCGCTGCCGCGAGATCTTTGCAGCAGAGAACCAGTTTTAACCGCCATAAACTGAGGTTTGTCAGTTTCATTACCTCAGGAACGCTACAGGAGGAAAGGAGATCCATGAGGTTCACAGCCCTGTAAGGTGGCCTTCCAATCCCCACATCCTGCACCTGCAGCCCTGAGACCAGGGAGACGAGTTTCACAGCCCTGTGTGATC
Source organism: Pseudonaja textilis (assembly GCF_049901715.1). Taxonomy (NCBI): domain Eukaryota; kingdom Metazoa; phylum Chordata; class Lepidosauria; order Squamata; family Elapidae; genus Pseudonaja; species Pseudonaja textilis. Next base: position 147,281,460 of record NC_141991.1, read on the forward strand.
ACCCCAGCCCAGTCCGTCATAAACATCGCAGGAGGACTGCACCACAACAACCAGACACAGTGCTCACGATAAGCAGCATCAGGTGGCTGTCCTGTAAGTGCAATTAATACTAAAATCTACATTTCTGTCTTTGTGGCTCTCCCTTCTTCTCTCACACTGTAAAACGCTTGGATGTCTAGTCTGCAGCATTCAGCCCCTCTCCAGCTCCTCTAAGCTTTAATTGCCTCCATAGCACCTCTTGCAGTTCTTGCTTCTCACCATCATCACAGAGCACCATGCAAACCCTCCAAAAAAAATCTCCAAAACTTTTAACTTTTTGAACTAATAAATATAATATATTAAAAATATAACTCTTTCTTTATTAGGGCTGCAAATATTACCAAATTATTGATATTTCTTGAAGTGACACACGACCCGAGGAAGGCTACACTTTTTCCCGATTTTCGACACACCAAGCTGAAAAGGTTAGTCATCACTGAACTAGAGCATACAAAACATTTGCTAGACCAAGACTTGAATACAGCTCATCAGTCTGGAACCCACATTACGTATCTGATATTAGTACAGTTGAGAAAGTCCAGAAATATTTCACAAGAAGAGTTCTCCACTCCTCTACTCGTTGCAGAATACCTTATGCCACCAGACTTGAAATTCTAGACCTAGACAACCTAGAACTACACCACTTCGGTCTGATTTATAGTACATAAAATTATATATTGCAATGTCCTACCTGTCATTGAGTACTTCAGCTTCAACCATAACCATACAAGAGCACACAATAGATACAAACTCAAGATAAACTGCACCAAACTTGATTGCAGGAAATACGACTTCAGCAACAGAGTGGTCAATGTCTGGAATACTCTTCCTGACTCTGTGGTTTCTTCCCCAAACCCCAAAAACTTTAACCTTAAACTGTCTACTATTGACCTCACCCCTTTCCTAAGAGCTCTGTAGGGGGCATGCATAAGCACACCAATATGTCTACCGCCCCTGTCCTTTTGTTTCTTTTTTTTCTTATATGTATCCATTTCATGTATTCATAACTATGTTTATTCTTATACCTGTTATCTTATAATCGCTTGACAAAATAAAATAAAAAAATAAATCATAAGCTTCCTAACAGACAGGAAGCAGCAGGTTAAGCTAGGCAGAATCACATCTGATACCTGTACAATTAGCACAGGGCCCCCCCCAGGCTGTGTGCTTTCTCCACTTCTCTTCTCCCTATATACCAATGACTGCATCTCAAACAATCCATCTGTTAAAATACTGAAGTTTGCAGATGATGGAACAGTGATTCATCTCATTCGAGACAATGATGAATCCGCATACAGACAGGAGTTAAAGTTCTCCAGGAGTGAGAACCACACCATCCTCGTTGGGCGATAGATGATAGACGCTATAGAGCACTGCACACCAGAACATCAAAAACATCCTCAAAAAAGCACAACAAAGAATGTTCTTCCTGCGCCAACTCAGAAAGCTCAAACTGCCCAAGGAGCTGCTGATACAGTTCTACAGAGGAATTACTGACTCTGTCATCTGCACCTCTATAACTGTCTGGTTAGGTTCTGCAACCCAACAAGACAGACATAGACTTCAGAGGATAATTAGGACTGCAGAAAAAAACAATTACTACCAACCTGCCTTCCATAGAGGACCTGTATACTGCATGAGTCAAAAAGAGGGCTGTGAAAATATTTACAGACCGCTCACATCCCGGACATAAACTGTTTCAACTCCTTCCCTCAAAAAGACGCTATAGAGCACTGCACACCCAAACAACTAGACACAAGAACAGTTTTTTCCCAAACACCATCACTCTGCTTAACAAATAATTCCCTCAACACTGTCCAACTATTTACAAAGTCTGCACTACTATTACTATTAATCTTGTCATCACTCCTTATCACCCATCCCCTCCCACTTGTGACTGTATGACTGTAACTTCGTTGCTTGTATCCTACAATTTATATTGTTTCCCAGTATGATTTGATTGCTTATTGTACTCTATGACTATTATTAAGTGTTGTATCTTATGATTCTTGACTCTTGATGAATGTATTTATGCATTTGCACCAAGACAAATTCCTTGTGTGTCCAAGCACACTTGGCCAATAAATAATTCTATTCTATTCTATTCTATTCTATTCTATTCTATTCTATTCTATTCTATTCTATTCTATTCTATTCTATTCTATTCATTTGATATCCCTTTAAATTTTAGCTCAAACTCTAGTGGTTCTATATAGAAAACTTATTTAAAATGTTACCCACATAATTTTGTAAATTTCAAGGGATAGTTAGCATTACTTATGAACATATTTTGGATCTTTGATAGGTTTATGTGAACTAAATATGCACTAAAACTGGTCTTTGTTCTTGGGTAGCAAACTTATGCCAGAATAAATAATTTTTAATGTCAGTACTCTCCTTCCCTCATAAGTCATCCATTAGAAAGGGCCCTGTGTGGGTAAGTCCAAAGCTAATATAGGTTCGATTGAATTCAAAATGGGATCATACTGCCTCTACCTTTCTCTTCTGTGTCTCTGCCTATCTTGCTACCTTGGAAAGGACCTCTCAAACATTTGAATTGAGGGCTTTTAAACCTGGGTCGGGGCCTTCATACAACACCCATGTTATCCATATGCCTTTTGATGGTAATACAAAAGCTATTTAGCTCAAAGGCCCTCTGGGATCTGTTGGTACAAGACATTGGCTCATCAATTAAACATTGCAAAAAGCCAGCTCAGCCGGAGGACTTCCTCTCACCCAGGGATACCAGAAGTCTTCCAAAAGGAAGGAATATCCTCCTTTTTGTCCTCAAGCATAGCCTTAAAATCAAATATTGTCTAGCTTTCTGAGTATCTTGGTTTTTACAAAACATTTGTTTTCACAATAGTAGTCATCCAAAATTTGATCCATTTTGACCATGTACATTGTTTGCTTCTTGGCTTGCCTTGTCTGTTAACATAGTGGCCCCCAACCTTTTTTGTACCACGGCCTGGCACCGGCACCACAAAATGATCCACAGACCGGTACCGGCATCAGCACGCACGACCAAGGCAAGGCGAGCCGAGCGACCGGCCAGCCAGCCGTCCCCCGCTTCTCCCCGCCACCTTCAACTCCTCCTTTGTACCTTATCGTGGTCGATGGGCTTTTCAGGCTCTTTCTTAATCTCCTCCTGAGTAACACGAGACTTCACTACCATTGGGACGGCTCTTCGTTCGAAGCCGCCCCCCCCTTCGACGAAACTAAGGCGCAAGGATTCCTTCAGCACCCAAATGCCACTTTCCAACCGACAACTGACAAGCTCACCCGGAAGCACTTTCTCAAGCGCTGTCGAAACAAGATGGTGGCGCCCAAGCAAAATAGGTGGCCCGATACAAAATGATCCAGGGACCGGTACCGGTCCGGGGCCCGGTGGTTGGGGACCACTGTGTTAACAGACTTGGTAGCCTATATTTACGTTATGCACTCACTGATCTCTGCAGTTGGCTTCAATTGAGACCCTTCAAATCCACAATCACCATAGTCAGAAAATCTCATAACCAGTCATACATTTTTATGGTGAAATTTGAAAATGTGTTGTCAATTCTAAATTATCACTAGATAATAATGTTCTTGAAAATAAAGATTGGTTAGAAAAACATTTCAATTTAAAAACTGGCCTGTCTGATGCTGGGAAAGAATAATTCCATATACATGTAGGCCTAAATAGCTACTTTCCTCCAGATTTCCTTTTTCATGATTTAAGATGCAAATAGGCAAGAAATTCGAATATACCTGCCCCCATCAGTGCTGTCAAACTAAATCCAATAGCCGCAGCTAGCTTGGGCAATAGTGATTGATGCCGAGAATTATAATGGTTGAGTTATAATCTGTGGAGGAACAGGTTTTCCCACTGTAGGCGAAAGAAGAAATTCCATCCAGCTACAGCAGGGGGGAAAAAGGGAAGCAAATCCACCCTTCCTCAGCTTTACTGGCATGTTTGTTCCTTTTTCTTCATCCTCTCCCGGAACTGTTTCCATCCTGCTTGATCATTAAAAACATTCTGTATTTTGCAGAGCTTTCCTTCTCCTCTTTCTCCTTAGAAGTAAAATAATGATAAGGAGAAAAAAAAAAATCTGATTCAGGTGAAATATTATGGCCTGTCTTTCAGTTTTAAGGCTATGCACTCTATAAAAATATTCAGGGGGCCTTTTGAAATGAATAGGGAGATAAAATAGTATTTTAAGTATGTATATTTTTTAATAATACAAATGTGTGTTTTCAGGGGACCCTTGGTCTTAAGAAGGTAATTCTACTTTGTTTCGCCTTGCAAGGAGGACGTATATTTATTAACAAAGACCAACAGCCTCATCTCCTTCTTCTTTTGCATCCCTTTCTGCAAATGCAGAAAATTACATCACCTTTATTCAGTTAGCTGGCTGTTGAATATGGGTAACTTGGACAGCTTCAGGAAATTAGATGAAAAGTTACCCATTTTTAATTTAGGGAAACCATAGGATTTCCTGGATTGGGAGGTTAGTCTGCTATGTATGGCAATAGACATACGAAAATCTTCTATGACCAATAGATTGGATCAAGTAACATCTCACACAGTTTCATCATGACGGTCTTCTCTTTAATACTTTGGATTCCCACCCGCAGATAACTTCCCCCAAATCATTCACATTCTTTTAATTCAACTGAATATACTAGGAGGAACTCCAGAGGTTGTTCTGGATTCTTTATTATATAAAGCCCAGGATACCAATATCATTTGTGGGATGTTGACCTCATTTATGATTATGGGAAGCTGGGAGAATACAGTATAAAAGCTGAAATCCAAAGTATCTGGAAGGTACCAGGTTGGAAAAGCAACTATAAAAGAACTGGTTGTAATTAATATCAGGGAAAAGATGTTAGAGAACAATTTACTTTTTCTCTCTCTTTTTAATATGATCTAGCAAAATAACTTCCCATCCCAGATCATTTAAACAATATCTATTGTTTTTGATGAAAAAATACAACTAATTGTATGGGAATGACTGTTCAATTCCAGAACCCTTCCTTAGAAGAAAAGGGTCAAGGCTGCTGTTTCTGTACCATTTTTGGAAGAGCCAAAGCCTGGAAGACAAAGAGCAGACTCCCTAAATCAGGAAAGCTTATTGTCCAGTCTTTCTAATAATTGTTTCTGCTACAGTCAATGTGGGGATGGCGTTTGATTTTTTAACCCTGAACTCCATTGTTTTTTTAAACAACTACAACCACCACAGTAATGTTCTGAACAGTTCTGCAGCCACTAACTCTTTGTGCCCTGCTGGGAGGGCATTTCTTGGTCAATAAGTGGTGATGCAGATCATCTCATCAGCCAAGTCCTCTTCCTCATGGGAACGGAAGCTTTCTTCATCACTATAAACAAGGCCTAGACTCTCAGCTCCACTGTGTTCCCCATCGCTGCTATACAGAAGGTGGCTTCCACCACCTCGGCTGCTGCTATCGCCACCAGCAGACTTGCGACTCAACAAGTCCGTGGCAGCACTTTCCATTTCATCCAGAGTCATGTGGCATGCATCAGCAATCTCCCGCTTGGTAAAGGCCACAAAATTTGGGTCCTGGGCGTACTCGCCTAGGCCTTCGGAGATGAGCACCTAGGAGAAAAAGAAGAAAGGTGAGTTTATGAATATGGTCCACTGAGAGGTCAAATAAGATGAGAAAGATCGCACTGCTCCACCCTGGTCCTGCCACTGCTCATCCATAAGGCAGATCAATATGATCCCGGCATTATACCTGAAACCTGAGACATGAAAAAGGATAATTTACTTGCAGATAATTTATTCCAAGGTTTCTCAACAAGTGGAGATCTAGAATGGAAGACTGGTAATTGTTTGACTATTCCCTAAAATACTTTGATCAAGCATTCTGTCCTATATTCAGTTCTGGATGCTGGAAGTGTACCGAACTATGACTCAGTGAAATCTGTCACTTCTCAGCCTTTGAAAGACTTTATGTAGCAGAAAAGGCTACATAAAATTTATTTGTAACAATTTGAATAAGTTTAATATAACGCAACTACTGATTAACATTGTTATTTTTCTTTACTTTTTCATTTGCTTTTGATTTTTCTCTCCACTCTCTTAAGTTTAATTTCTTCCTGTTTAATTTTTTGAGGCTGTATAATTTACATAATGAGAGTTTAAACAGAAAGAGGTACAGTCTTTTTATTTGTGTTACTACTTGTGTTATTGCTCATACAACTTGTATCTTTAACTGTGTTAGTCTAAATTACAGTACTTGAAGGAAACAAGGAGACCTGTCCCAGACTCACCGCCTCCACCAGACTGTCTGCGCTGCCAGATCTGCCACCGGAGCTGTGCCGGAGTGGGCTTGGAACCTTGAGGCTTCCATAGGTGTGGCAGGTCAGCTCGGCTTCATTCCTGTACCAGTGAGCCTGCGACATGGGTGGAAGGCTGCTGCTATTTTTTTCCCAGCTGTATCCTGGCACCCTCTCCTCCTCCACTAGGATGAGCGGAGCATAGAGCAGCCGGCCCCGTTTTGGAGGTGTGGCCCATGATTGCGAGGAAGATGTTGAAGTGCGGCTGCCACTGTGCCATGAGCTATACTTGCCGTAGCCCTGGTGGGACTGAAAGAGAAGGGAGATGCAGTCAGCCTAATGACAATAATGCTGCTGTGCTTTTTAACAGCCTTTCCATTTACAAAGTAAAAGGCCAGTTCAGTCTTTTGACAGCTTGAAATCCAGAATCATTGTGGACACGGCAAGGCCATCTCAAGTTGACACGGTCTTTTCCTGCCCTGCCCACAATGATTCAGGGTCTGGAACTGTATCTGGGGAGCTTTTCCCAATCAGTGAACAATTTGAAGCTAGGTGAAGAAATGCTCCAAGGAAAAGCAGAAGCAGCTCGGTGTGCTTCCTGATAGGAGAGCAGAGTGGGAGAGAAGAGCCATGGAAATTCCTGGGATACCCCAGATAGATAAACCGTGTGTGTTCCCTTTTTTCCAGGTTGGAGATCTCAAGTTGTTTGGAACCAACCTGCAACAATTTTTAGCCAGCATCTGGCAAGATATTTGGGGATTATATCCTGTGGACATGAGATTGGAAAGAATGGGTATAAATAGTTTGATGCATGGTACAATCAAATAATGGAACAGTCAACAATAGGAACAATGTTAACCTGGTTTGATCATAAAACAACCATATTACAAGTTCAATTACTGTCATGTATTATCTGTGAAGAAAGGCGAACCATTACAGAAGAGCATCCTGAAGCGTTCAGTTGAGTGACATACAACATGACTGTTAAAATGGACACAGCATTTCTTTCAGCTAGGAGAGGTCAAACTCAGGGGCGGGATTCTACTGGTTCTGTCTGGCTCTGTAGAACTGGTAGCTTTGAAGAGCAACAGACATAGAACCAGTTCTGTGTCTGCTTCTATTTTGGCCCGTCCGGCCTTTTACTTGACCTTTATTTCCTGCTTTTTCAACCTCACTGTTTTGTGCGGCACAGCTGCGGTTGAAAAAGCAGGAAAAAAGTGCTTTTTCAAACGCTGCGCACCCGCATGCAGCGCTGCTCAGCTGTCCAGGCAGCAAGCTGATGTTTCACACGTGTGCGCAGCGCTCATCAGGTGTGTGCGCGCAAAATGTAAATCACCAAACCGGTAGTTACACCAGTCGGATCCCACCCCTGGTCAAACTGGTGTGGGATGTGTGTGTGTGTGTGTGTGTGTGTGAGGGAGGGAGGGGGGGGAGAGAGAGACCTACACCAGTTTTCAGAGTTCAGGTTCATCCCTACAACACATGAAGCAATCTTACTAGAATGTCTGTCTCATAAACAGTCCTCACATACTGAGAAAAATAGGGAAGGAACTCAAAGAGCGAAATAATACTGTTTTCTAAGTCTCTCTTTTAAAAAGAAGGCTCTGTCCACGTTCTTTTACCTGCACGTGTGTTCGGCCCAGTGGTGCCTTTTGGTGGTAGGTGCCTGGGATGGGGATGTCATCACAGCTGTCTTGACGCTGCAGGCACTGGATGCTAAAGGCTGGTTTGCGGTCTGCCCAAAGAAGGAAAGTGATGGAAGTGAATGGCAAGCAGGTATTAAGTGGCCATTGGCGCAGGACCACCTTCTACTAGTCCCGTTTAGCTTAGCCAAATCTCCTAGTATTTATTCATTCACTAAATGTGTAACAGTTCCCTATCATAATTTTAAAAAAAGCTAAACATAGCATGATTACACACTTTTCTAAGACCACAAGAAAGAATGCAAGTGAAAACAGAGTGGATAAAGTAACTCTATAGTTGTTTATAGCTATCCTAACCCATAGACTATTCAACTGAATTTAGTTCTTCACTTAAAAGCCTGTGTTTTCAAAATTTCCCCATACGTTTTGAAACTGTACTGTTTCCAAATTTAATACTATCTCCTGTTCTTGTCCCCAGCCTGTCATCATTCATTGGTCCTAAAGAGACTGAATAGACATTGTTGCTTCATTTGTAGATACTGTACACATTTTGTGGTGTGATAGATAAATATTCCTGCAACTGACAGGTTTGCATAGTTTCTCCCTCCCTCTTCCAGCTACTCTCCACCTGACACCAAATCCCCATCATCCTGACCTGCGGGAGTGGCTGGCAAGAGGCGCCGGCGCTTGGTTTGCCTGCCATCCAGTACTCCTTTGATGAGTCTGCTGTTGACCCGATGGGAGAGCAGAGGCACAGTGCCCCCGTAGCCACTCTGCCAGTGATGCTGGTGGGACTGAGGGTTGTGCCGCTGAGACTGCCTGTGTGAGAAATGCAACCACATAGTTCAGCCCATTATGTGGATTATTCCCAATAATTGGGAGCGAATTAAGTGAATGTGTGAAAGATCACCATGAACGTTTCTCAGATGAGACAACTGGGCATTTTTATCTGAGTGGCAAACTCACCTGCTCAGTTCCAAGGTAGTTGAGTCAAGTCTGCAAAGCATAAACTGCGATAGCAAAAATAACCCCTTCATCTGCATAAAGTGTCTAGAAACAAACTGTCCTGGATAAAGGACACAGTCTGGTAAACTAAGGTCAGGGATTATGATGTCCTGACCATGAAGAGAAAACAGCTTGGACTTTATCCAAGTCCAGTCCAGGTACAAAAATAGGAGGGCCAAAGCCTGCTATTCAGAAAAGCAGGTAAGGTGAATAGTTCAGTCTATCTGAGCAAGTCAAGCAAGATTTGGGATACACAGATGAGAAACATAGCTCCCAGTATTTGTTATATTGAAGATTTTCATGCAGAAGCAGTGGAGTACTTCTCCCAGATCACATTTATTAGCTCTTAGGGGAGATATTCATGCCTCCTGAGTACAACTTTGCAGACACAGTAGCTGATCTTGCAAGACTTGTACTTTTGCATTGCCCTTCTGCTTCACAAAGTTATTTTCAGGAATCTGGGGATTATGAGGTATCCTCCAAGTCAGACGTAGGTTTGGAAGAACGAGAAGGCTTAGTTTTCCCCCGACTCCATGCTCAAGATCTGCTCTTCCAGGTGAGAGGACATCCTCAGAGTGTCCTGCTCATCTGACCTTTCGTCTCTTCTGGTGAAAATATCCAGAGGGACCATGATAAGAGTGCAGACATGGCATTGGAAGAGACATAATTCATCTACTGGATAGTTAACTAAAAACATGGAAGTGGAATACCAAGAAGCAAATCCAGTTTCCTTGTCATTACTTGCAAACAGAACCAATGCTGCGGTACAATACTGCACTACTATGCCTCAATACTTACTTGTTGAGTAACACAACAAGTAACACTTACTTGTCATGGGGGGGCAGGTTTTCAGAGTCTTCCTCCCGGCTATTGCTTCCCTGCTCAGCTGAGGTGTCCTCTATACAAAGTTCAGTTTGGTTAACTACTTCTTCTGCTGTTGGTGGGAAACTGGAGCGTTGCCTGGATAGAAATATATGGTTGGGAAGAATGATAGTCTCCAAACTCTTTCCCCTCCCGCAATTTACGGGAGCCCCACTGAATTTACAACTACCTTCTTTCCTCCCCTGTCATTCAACCCTTCTGCACCTGTTTATCCTGCGTTGAATGGAAACAACAGGCAAGTCAGCAGGCTCATCGCTGCCACTAAGGTTCTCTTCATAGGGCTTCAGCCCATTTAATGCATGGGAGGAGCTGGTCTTAGAGAGGTGCTGAGAGGCCATAGTCTTGCCTTCTTGTTCTGTTGGAGTCTCAGCAACTGAGGTACGGCGGTCAGGGGCTGCACTATACAACTCAGAACTCTGTAAGAAGGAAGAAAGGAAGGAAGTCTTGGAAGTCTTGGAAATCAATAATTTTCCTGTTGTGCATTGCTTTTCCTGGATAGCTTAGTACGTTATACGTGTGATCTAGCTAGATATTTTAAACTGGGCCTGTTCTTTCAAATCTATGTGTCAACCTCAGTCTTACGTTCAGAGCTTCTTTTCCTTTGTCGAATCTGCACACCTGCAGCTTTCCAGTCTTTGGTGTTTACTTGTACATATTGTATATCATTCTCAAAATAGCAGTCCTAATTATCACTTCTGTCATCAGACCAAACTGATTCCCCATCCTGACTGTCAAAGTAAAATCAATATCAGTTACACCACTGGGAAACCCAGGCCTTCAGAAAAAAATCATTTATTTACACTTATGAAGAATTGTGGTTAATGGCATCTTTTCAATTCATATGTATTTGTATGTTTCGCCCATGCCCTTATGACCACTCCCAGCTTCATCTGCTCTGTTTAAACTACTCTGGCAGCAAGCACCATCTTCCACAATCTTACACGCATTTAGATTTTTTGGGGAGGGGGGCATGAAGTGTAATTCTGGAAGGCTGCATTTTTTCATGGATTTAGCCACTGTACTTCAGGTTTCCCTGTATTTTCTTTGTACTGTTAACAATCCTCAGATGAAAGATAGTGACACAACAAGAGAAAACGTACGAGAACCCTTTTATACATTGCCCTTTGGGTGCCCAGATCTGAGATGTGACCAAAGAAACAACAAGACTTTTCAGAATGGTTGATTCCAGGTGTTCCGACTCATCCAACAGGATAGGAATGAAATTGTAAGGCATGACCCTTCTGGCATATGAATGTTTGTTTCATGGCTTTGGGGAGGAAAAGATCATGGAGCCCAGCTGGTATTTTCCCAATCAATGCTTCCCAATGATAGCAAACATTCTTTAAGAGAAAGGACTTTTTAGTAATTATCAGTTAAAGAAGAAGAAAAGAAATGCAGGGAGGTCGAAACAGGGAATCTAATCAATTATCGTAAATGTCCCTACCTTAATACATAAAGGATGAGCAACGTCAGTCAGGCATCATAGGACAGAAAGGCAGGCATGATAAAAGAATGATTACAGAAACACAGTGGGATGGCTTGCCTCAGAGGAACAGCCAACCTCAGAGAGAAGGCAGGATAGTGCTGTGTAAAAGGAGTGAACTTCCCTATAGTTGGTCTAATGGACTGATGGTAATACAAGTGTTGAGAGCATCTGAGTTAATATAGCAGGGCAAGCTAGTAGAAACAATAACTTGCTATAAATCATCAAACTAGCCCGAAGAGGAAAAAGATTCACCGAAATCCCAATACCCCTTGATGTAGTTCTGAAGGGAGGTTTCAACTACTTATAGGTTTCTATTGGGAGATAAATTCTACCAAACGTTAAGATGTCACATACTTTCTTTACTCATCCTTAGTGATAATTTCTTTTCTCAAATGATTGAGGTAGGCATTAAGGGATCTGCTATTTGGGATTAACCAGGACGAGATGATTAAGGATATTAAAGTGGTAGGAACTTTGGGAGCAAGTAACCATGCATTCCTACAGTTTTAATTAAAAAAAAAGTTTCATTAAAAAAAACAACTCCAACCATGGATAATAGAAAGGCAAATTTTAATGAACCAAAAGAAATGATAAGAAAGGTGCTATAGAAATAAAACCTTAAAAGCAAAAAATGTAGGTGGCTGTGACTTTTTGAAAAGGAAATTAAGAATTGCATAGCCTCCAACAATACTAGTAGGGAAGAAAACTAGGAAACATCTAAAGATGCCAATAGCCAAGCTATAGAATTCAAGAAGGAACTGATAATAAAAAAGGATACTTATTGGAAATCAAAGGAACAGCTAACAAGCAAGGATCATTTACAATATTTCAAATGAGAAGTGTAGGAATTCAGATCACTGGAAGGTGTCTTGAAGGCAGTGCTATGGTTGCTAAAAGTTAGTAAGTATATGTCAAAAATAGGTCCTGCATTTCTTGCAAATCTTGCATTTCTTGGCAAGGTAACAATGCTGAGGATGTGAGCTTCCCATCTTTCAGCAACCTTTTTGACAAGGTTCCACACAATGTTTTCACTGATAAACCAATAAAAGGTTGTTTAGATAGATGACACAGTAGGAAGGTGGCCCAGGAAATGCAACCACATAGTTCAACCCATTATGTGGATTATTCCCAATAATTGGGAGCAAATTTAATTGAATGTGTGAAAGATCACCATGAGCATGATGGTGGTTAAATGGCTGGCTAACTATAACAATAAGCATGAAATGACATGAACACTTGATCTGGAAATTGGAAAGCAGTAACCTATGGAGTCCCATAAAGATCAGTCTTTCGGACAGTATTATACAATATCTTTATTAATGACCTGGATAATAGGTGGATGAATCAAAATTGGAAGGTTTGGTCTCTATACTCAAAAATACAGAATGTTAGAAATCTGAACTGAGAGAAACAAGATGTCTTCCAAAAGGGAGAATTGCAATGGATAACATTAGGAAATTTATGGCTGTGCAAGATTTGTGGCTTTGCAAAAACTTCATAGAAGGAAAAGGGCTCAGTCACTGAGAACAAGCTAACATGAACCAGCAGTGTGAGACAGCTGCTAAAAGAGCAAACATAGTTATGGGCTTCATCAAAAGAAGCACTGCACAAAAGGTACATCAAGTCCCTATCTTATTCTACTCCAAACTGGAGTACTGTGTAGCAACAAAGATAATATAGGAATTTGAGGATATGTCTACAATAACAGATTAAAGAAGTTTGGAGAAAAGATTAAATGGGAGACTTGATGCTGATTCAATATGTTAAAAGGTACCATAGGGAACTTGTTACTATCCACAGAAAGTAGAACAAAAATAATGGCTACAAGCCGCACCAACCTAGATTTCTTTTAGATACAAACAAAAACTTCCAAATGGTAAGATCTGTACAACAGTGGAACTGTCTCCTTATGGGTTGAGGGTTCTCTATTTTGGGAGATTTTTAAGAGTATGGACCCCCTTGAGACTAATTTAATAAGTTCTAATACAAATTGCAGAGGAATTATTTAAAAGTGCTTGTAGTGGCTTCCAATTCCACAAGTCAATGATAATCCAGTATTCTAGGCTTTGAAGCTGGAGAAGAAATTGTAATGCCCAAGCTCAGAACTCATAAACTGAATATGAAGCAATGCGATCATGAAAAAGAGAATGAATAATGGGTGTCCACAACGAGGGTCTCAAAAAAGTATAAATGGGAGCCACAATCATACAATCACATGCTTTTTACATGTATGGTTGTGGCCATCATTTTGACTTTTTTAAACCCCTTTCTGTGAACAACCTTGGAATAATCTGAAATAAATGCAGACTTTGCTCATTCACAAAAAAATAATTGCTGTATATTCTTTAGCTGCAAACCTGCAAGGAAAAGAGGACTTCAGTCTTAAGGGAATAATTTGAGCCATATTACTTTTTTTAGAAATCAGCCATTAGTATGCCATGTAATAGAAATTGCCTCCTGGTTTGTGTGGGAGGGGAACTAGGCAAGAAATCTTCAGAGGAATGTCTTCAAAAAATGATCTCCAAATTCTTTTGGGGGCTTCATGCAAAATAAGAACCGTAGTCTCTGGCTTTCTAGCCCTATCAAGCTAGAGACACATTATAAATCTGCAGACAGAATTATTATTCCCTTTCTCCAACTATCTCAAATTCTCTTCCCTTCTGCAGTTCATAACACCATATTGTACGTGCATCTGCTCTCCTAGAAACTTAGCAGCAACCTTTTTCAATTTCAGCACAGAAGAGTAGGTGTGGAAAAACAGAACTGGCTAAGCTGAATTATCTCGTTTGCAATTAGCTTGAGGGGCACTAGGATTTGACTTTCAAAATAATTCATCTTTTAAAATCTATTCATGTTAATTCCATGTTGAAATCTGTCTTAACTTAGATAACAATATTGAACCAAATCACAGCCAAAGGAAAATCAATGAGCAACTAGTGCTCCAGGGATTACAGATCCCATGCTCTAGAGTGGGTTTTGACTTTTGAGGTATGCTTGGCTATAATTCTCAGCTTATCAGAACTTTTAGTCCATACATTAGAGGTGTGCCATGGGAAGCTGTGCTAAAACTAGCTGTATGGTTAAAGAAAAAGCTGGACCACCCAAACCAGAAAAGAAAGTTAAGCATTTTTTTTAACCCCGGTTCCAACAAAATTCTTCTCAAACGGAACATTTGATTATTTACTACATTTATATCCTGCTTTCTTTTTGTAGAAATATTATCTTTTAGAATAGAAAACTCTGTGTGATGGATTGAGTTGAGAGAGATCACCAAGCCAATTTTCATGACTTAAGGGAGAACTCATGATTTCCCAGCACCTTCTATGTCAAACATAGCAAAACATAGGTTTTACTATGAATATGAAGCTAATTATACTCCACTCCAAAGAAGGTTCCAATAAACAGCAGTCTTGTTCTAGGTTAATAGATAATAGCAATCCATACAGTGGAGACCTTGTTCTTACTAAACTGGCAAAAAATGTTTTCTCACTTCAGAGGTAACAGAGTCACATGACTGGATTCACATGAGTAAAAGTTCCTCCATGCAAAAATATCTTCTGTAAATAAAAATTTAAAAACCTAATGTGTCAGAAAGTGTTCCAACCTAGCATTCTTCCTAATCTATTTTCTTTTCTTTGAAGAAAAATCAATAAAGTGCCACGTAACCTTTTCACAACTACAAATTGGCTTCCTTAAATCCAACTGGAACAAAGGCTTTACCTTGTAAATGGCTGTCTCTTCCTCAATGATTTTCTCCTCAACTTCTTCTTCTTCTTCCTCCACCTCCTCTTTTCCTTCCAGGTCACAGGACATTGCTCTGCGGATCTCAGGCCCTAGAACTTGTAAGCAGCTCAGTCCAGCCTTAATGGGGAGAGGTCCCAAAACAAAAGGATCAGCTATCTGTGTTTCAGGGCCTCTTCATCTGACCATTTAAGGCAGGGGTCTCCAACCTTGGCAACTTTTAAGACTTCTACACTTCAACTCCCAGAATTCTGGCGGAGGAATTCTAGGAGTTGAAGTCCACAAGTCTTAAAGTTGCCAAGGTTGGAGACCCCTGATTTAAGGGATTCGTCTTAAAAGTGGTAGAGTTACCTGCAAGGCGGAGGAGTTGCTTGGGGACCCATCTGGTCCAAACAGTCCCTTTTCTTTCCGCTTACGGAATTTACGGAAATAATCTTGGATCAGAAATGTGGCATAGAATTTTCCTACAGTTATCTCTTCCCCTGCCAGTGGAAGATGCAAGCGTTTAGGAACCTGTGATTAAGTTCAAAGCATTCATGTTCCCCTAAAAACTTTCAGATGATGTTACAGAAATGTTTCACTTTTTTTTAAACTACAAGAGAATAGCACCACTGTTCTTGTAGTGCTGAGTGCATTTTGTTGTTTTCAAGGATGACTTCATTTTGCATCGAGAACAGTCATCAGCAAAATTTTGTTTTTGTTACACCTGCAGAATCTTAACTAGTGCAGCACCAAACAAGGCTTAACAGCTGTTCAACTCCTGTGAATATTTAAGTGGCCCATTAAGCTAACGTAATGTTTAATCTTCCCTCCTCTCTTGACTTTCTGGAGACTTGACAAGATAGTGATTTGACAGAAAAGACAAAGGAACACTAACCTTCTGCAACAGGTAACACCTCATCCAGTAATTTGGGCTTGGTCCGTTTCCAGATCTTTTTGATGACAGAACGGAGTTCCCTATTGGCCATATCCAGGTCTCCTATAAGAGAAAAGGAGAATGAGATTTTATTCCTGATTCTTCTACTAAGCAATCTAAAACTATCCCAAGTAGCCTTTGGAATGAAGAAAAATGAATAGTGGGAATACAGTCAGATGGAAGTGAAATGAATTAGGGAAGAAAAGAAAATGAGGAAAAAAACAAATACTTCTGGTTTATATATATGATATATAGCAGTCCCAGCCTTATTCCCATTGTAGCCCAAAACTTCTGGAGAAAACCAATTTAAATGGCAGGCATAAAGCCTTGGGAAAGCTGTCATTATCATTTGTGTTAGTAAAACAGGAATGCTGGCTCTTGAAAATAGCATATTAGGACAGCCTTAAAACATATGATTCTAAAACAGCTGTATTATTTTACAGTATCACATATTCATCTCATTTCTTTTTCACTACTCCAGCAAAACAAAAGCAAGAGAAAAAGGTGAAGAGAAGGGTGGAGTCTTTCTGCTAATCATGGGGGATAGAGTAGGACATAGGAGGAGCTGTTGAGAACAGAGAAAAGGCTTGTGGAAGCTTAACTAGAAGCCTGAAAACAGGAACTATCTTCATGTACAAAATGCTTCCCTGCTTTAAATTAGCGCTTTACCTTCTGTCTTGATCTTTAGTGATGTACGCACCAGAGCAAAGAGGGTGGCATTGAAAGTGACAGTTCCATCTGAGTTCAATGGCATGTTCATGGCCACCAGCCTCTAAAAGACAGGCAAATTAAATCAAGAATCCTTGTAATCTCCTCCCTGTTAGTGGTCACAATAGTCCAGACAAATCTGATTTTTTCACTTACTTTGCAGGCCACTCGGTGGGGACAGAGCTTCCCAAAACCCAGAGGTGGCTGTATCCGGCGCAATAGAGTCACCACATCCAGATGCTTGATGTAACCTCTGGAAGAGAAACCTTTCTTTATTTGAGCCTTCCTCTACCTGATCTCCTTTAGTTTTGATGGACTATTCCCATCACCTCCAGTTCCCATGGTGAATGGGAAAATGTGAAACACATATCATTAAAGGCTGCAGGTACTCTAAATTAATCTGCATGAAGATAAATTGCATTTTCACATGTATTAAGCACACGAATAGCCATTATAAAGGAACAGAATTTAAAAAGTATAGATTTAAAGTATAGATTTAAACCAGAGGCCTATTAATTCAAATGTTTACCAAACAGCAGCATAGAAAGTAATAATCATAGAAAACACATTTCAAAGACCATTTTAAATCAGAAAGATATAGGAAATGGACAATGTTGCTACTAGGAAAACACACTTTGCCTTGTCTCCATGATGTTGCTATTATTTTGTCTGAAATCCATGAGGGAAACAGACTTAATCATCCTCTGCTGTTAAAGGTGTGTAGAATCTTTTAGGCCTTGTCGGCACTCAGCATCCTGGTGAGAAATCAACTGACTGGGACAGGAGAGGGTCAGCAACTGGGATATCCGATGTCACAATTACAGGCCTGTGCCAATTTCAGATGGATGGAGAGTCATCCAACTCAGCACTGAGGAAGGACCCTCAAATAGTAAAATCATGATCCAGAAATGATACAGTATAAGCTCCTCAGGCAGGATTACCACTTATATTTCACTTTCAAAATATTAACTCAATATATAATCTACAATGCCTTTTGTGGTATGCATCAAAACTATCGAAAGAAAGTAATATTCTTCTAGTGTCTCTGGTAACAGTAGAACACTAGAAATTGTGCAGCTTAAGAGAAGTTAAAGATTCTCCTTATTGTCTGTGATGGGAAATTCTGGAAGATACTGCTACTATTTCCAAAAGCACTTGCTGAAACGATTTCAATGAATGGAATCAAGTTTCTTACTTGGCAGCTGGATCATATTCCGACCAGATCCTCTTGAACTCATCCAGGTGGTGGGGACCCAGAATGGACCAGTCCCGAGTGAGATAGTCAAAATTGTCCATGATGACAGCAACAAAGAGGTTAATGATCTAGTAGACAAAATGAGTAAGAGCAAAACATCAGAAGCAAGGAGCTTGATACTGTGAAGGTTATTTAGAAATAAGTCCTGTTGGGCTCAGCAAGTGTTCATAAAACTGTAATCAAGTTGAAGAAAAGGAATGGATGCCAGAGGGACTTAGTGAGAGTCAGCAGCTCTTTCTAAGGGTCCTTGCTTTGATTTAGGCTTGGAACATATGCAATAACACAACAGAAAGTGTGCCTTGGAATAGCTGTCATCTCAGTATTCTGGTCCGTAATTTGCCTCCCCTTTGGCTGGGGATGAGGGGAGCTATAGTCCACTGTATTACATTTGACTGAAAGACATTTAGTTAGAGAACATTGCTTGCCCACAGTGTGCTTTCTTTTCAACAAGGATAGTATGCCCCAGTGATGGGATCGAAATTGGGTGTGGCTTGGTGGGTGTGACAGGGGAAAGGATACTGTAAAACCTCCAGTCAGAGGTGGTATTTGCCGTTCTCCGAACTACTCAAAATTTCCGCTACTGGTTCTCCAGAACTGGTCAGAACTGCTGAATACCATCTCTACTATGCCCCATACTTGGGATAGGAGGTCTTTTTGTCAGGAAATGTTCGTGAGCATCAATCCTCCTCATTTTAGCAATTAAGCCTGGCCCAGTGGGGAAAGGAAATGGGATAAGCCACATACAGAACATTGGTCTGAGCTTCAGTAATGATGCAAGAGCCACATGAGAGGCTGAAATGGCACATGACAGTGCTGTTGCTCCTGCTGCTATTGAGTAAGCAGAGAAACAGGAGAAGCACATTACAGGATCCTCTCTGTGAGACAGAGATGAAACAGGAGCCAGCGCAGGAGAGCAATTTTAAAGAGACAAATTGCAGGAATAGAGATAGCTAAGCTGCACCCACTCTGGCTCCCAGCTGTTCCCTTGCTTCCAATTGCAGAAACAACTTCAAAGATGACACATATGTTCTCTGAGTTAAGTCTATTTTCAGGTAGCACAACCGGTGCATCAAAACGGACATGCGTGGTGGGAACCAATGTTTTAGTTTGTCAGTTATGAGATGGATCTTGGCTCTAAAGAAGAGGGGCTGGGTTGATAATCTAGAATCCAGGTGCTAAATCGGAAGAACAGAGGGTACTTTATGTCAGGAACTCACCAGGAAGGCACACAGCATGAAGAAGCTGATGAAATAGACAATAGCAAAGTTGCTACCACAAGTGAATTCCTCCCCAGGTTCAAAATCAGACTCAGGGTCACAGCGCTTGCCAGGCAAGCTGGCTAGCATGATCTCCTGCCAGGCTTCCCCTGTGGCACACCTGGAGGGACAAGATGGGGGGAAAAAACAGGTTGAATTCATCCTGCCAGAACAGAAAGAATGTAAGAAAGTACGGAGCGAAAAGACAAAAACAGCCCTCTTTAAATTTGTTTGGGGGACAATTTAGGAGACACACCCGATGGAAGTGCAATGCTGGAGGAAAAAAAGACTAAACCGAGTCAAATGCCATTAGATCTAAGATAGGAGACAAGTAGGAAATCCGAGGGCTGGAAGTTAGCCTGGGAGAGTATGGCAAGCTCTTCCGTTCCATGACAATAAATGTGCCCATCTGGAGCAGTCAAGCTAATACTGATGGAATCTATTTTTATTACATTTTAGGAGAAAAGACAGGAAAACTGATACAACAGATGTAATAATAGACTTGTTAGAAATAACCTGTGATGCTTTGAAGCACTGTATGTTTTGGTAAACTCACTGACTGCATCCACTGAATCACCATTCTAGAAAAAGGAGCACAACTACATTCCTACTATTTATATATTATTATGTATATTTGAAAAGTTCCTTTGGTGCCTATTCAACTTGTTCTCCCCATACCATTCTTATTTTTGTGGTATTAAAGGGGGAATAACCAGCTTGCCGGGATAAAGTAATGCTTTGATAAATGTTGTCTATCCCTGCTTCCAAATACCAAAAGCTTGCTTTTAATTTTGATTTATTATAAACCTGAATTGGACCAAACACTCAGCTGGGAGTTCTTCTGACATTAGAGCAATTAATCAGTGGAACAACTTGCCTCCAGAAGTTGTGAATGCTCCAACACTGGAAATATTTAAGAAAAGATTGGATAACAATTTGTCTGAAATGGTATAGGTTTCCTGCCTAAGCAAGCGGTTGGACGAGAAGACCTCCAAGGTCCCTTGCAACTATTCTATTCTATTCTATTCTATTCTATTCTATTCTATTCTATTCTATTCTATTCTATTCTATTCTATTCTATTCCATTCCATTCCATTCCATTCCATTCCATTCCATTCCATTCCACTCCACTCCACTCCACTCCACTCCACTCCACTGTGTAGTCATAATTTGTGAGTTAGAATTTAATTTGTGAATTGGCCCAGATTCTGTCAGCCCTTTGGAAACAAGGAAGGAAGAAGTCATTTGCTTATTTTCTCCCAAATTAAGAAGGAACAGGAGAAACAGAAATACCTGAAAAGCAGCAACACAGCTTGTGGAAAGGTCTGGAAATTATTGTTGCGATTGATGGCTGTACCATCTTGCATAGCTATTTTGCCAAAGGTCTGAAAGACAAGGAAGCCAATTTCAGGTCGTGACAAGACACAACAAATAAAAACTCTAATGTAAAATGTTTCCAGGTGCACATAATTCAGGCTTCCTTGCATTCTGTCTCCTTTATAAGATCAGAGAATAAAAACTTTATTTCTGCTATGTTGCTAGAAGTGCAGCTGGATGATGCTTCTAGAATATAGCAAAAGCTAATTTTCTGGCTCCAACCTATTAAGCTCTACCTTAGATGGCAGTAAATGTTTCTTGGGGACATTATTTAATCTGCATGCTGTAGAAACATAGGTAGTACTTAGCCTGATTGGAACACCTACACACATCCAAATATCTGTTGCATGCACATCGTTGCCTTGCACAAAGAAAAGAATCAAATCTTTCAGTTCTGATAATACAGGGCCTCATACAAAGGTGCAGAATTCTAGCTCCTACCCCCATGAAATGCCTACAAGTCACTCAGGTTTGTTCAAAGATTCATTTGCAAGAAAAAATGCAGCGAGGAAGATTCTCGGCTCACCTGCATGCCAATGACAGCGTAGATAAAGAAAATCATGGCAATAAGGAGGGCCACATACGGCAAAGCCTGGATGGGAAAAAAAACCAGTAGTGAATTTGGAGAAATAAGTCTGCAGCCGGGGCTAGATCCTCCTGGTTTGACGCAAAACCAGTGTTTAATGCTCCTGTTAGCACGTTTCCCAAGCATGTTCTTTCCTTCCTACCCCGCTAGAACAAAGTATGCAGCAGTTTTAAGTCTTAGATTTAAGGCAACGGTTACTTTCTCATCATTCCCCTTCTGACCTGGAAAGATTTGATGAAAGTCCAGAGGAGGGTACGGATACCCTCACCTTTGCTGAGGAGCTTGACCAGGCGCATGACACGGAAGAGGCGGAAGAAGGTGATAGAGATGCGGGAACTGTCCTCTGAGCTCTGTGGAGTTGAGGGGAATGGGCTCAGCAAGAGGTTAGAACAAGCAGCCCCGTAATAGAAACACATGTGTACACATCCCATAGGGCAACATACTAAATCCACCCCACCATCTTGCTGAATCTGTACAGCTTCATCTAGTCCTGTAATCAGCTTTCAACTGGGAGCAGCAGCCATGACAGTGATGGCCTTCTCCTGTATTCTGCTCCAAACAGTAGAGTTTAGAGGTATGACGTTGCCATTGTACATGAGGCTCCCGTTTAGTTATCATAATCAACACATGCATTTTGTCAGACAAACATAGTTATATATCTGCAAATACATGGGAAGTAAGCTCCATTCCCTGGGCCACCAGCATCTACCTCCAGGAAAGTCTGAGCAGCCCACAATCCCACAGTATATTGGGTATAGCTATGACTCCCCCTGCTTGCACAGCTAGCTGCCTGTTCTGTTCTTAGTCCAGACAGTTCTCTGGTCTAGGATTAACAGAACAGAGCTGAGTAGTTGCTAGGCAACTGTGCCACTTTCCTTTTTCCTGCCTCCATCTGCAGCAAAGATGGAGGTCCCAGAAAAAAAAGAAAGATGAAAGGAAATCCTTAGCTATAACTTGAGGCAATGGTACCAGTGGAGCCAAATTGCCATTATTCAAGACCAACCTAAAAAATAATAACATTGCATGTATTGTTGGCAAGACCAAAATGATACCCCCATACTATTTATTTAGTTATCTTTGCCCAACAACGCCTTGCATTCTTTCCCAAGCCCTCCACCACTTTTCTTCAGTTTGGTCCATTTAGATTCCCCAGCCAGTGCGATCCCAATGGGAACTTCACATCTGGGAGGCACAAAGTTATACGATACAGTGGCTAGGAATGATTTCTCTGCCATGTATATGCTTATTTGCTTATTTTATATGGAGTGCCCCAAAATACATATTTACAACACACATTGATACATAGCATCTACTAAACCCTGCCTGAATTTAAAGACATTTATTTTATACAGTAATTTACAATCCCTATAATAGGCTTGTCACATCAACATTTATAACTTCATGCTTTATCACAGGCCTGTTTCATTCCTTCTAGCCCAGGCGTTCCCAACCCCCGGGCCACAGCCCACTACCGGGCCGTGGCCTATTAGGAACTGGGCTGCATGAGTGGTGGGCTGGCCTGCGCATGCACATGCAGCTTGACTTGTGTGAGCAGTGGGCCAGTGTGCACTTGTGTGCCCATGCACATGCCAGCCCGCTGCTCCCGCAAGTCAAGCTGCATGTGCATGCGCTGTCCTGTCCCTTGTGTGACCTGGTTTCCCTTCATCCTGCCCCTGTAGCCAGGCCACCAAGGTTGGGGACCACTGTTCTAGCCTACATCTCTGGCATACATCTCTGGCATCTCCAAGGAGCTTAGAGCAAGATCTTACTTTCACAACCCTTGAAATAAAGCAAGTAAGAATGACCCTGTGAACTGAATGAGGATTTGAACCTATGCCTTTCTTCTTGTAATTTGGCAGTCTAACCACAATACCAAATCGACCCCACTGTGGATTTTGTCACAGTCATTGCTTCTATAAATACATAACTCAACTTTTCGGATTCATGGGGTAATATCTCACACTATAGCTTCCTTTCTGTTGGAGGGAAGGAATCACAACATGATTGAAGATATGGTGGAGGTACATAAGATCAAGCCAATTTTGTGTCTCATAATATCTAGTGCATGAAAGCAGCAATGCAGACAATATACGAAGGAAAAAAGAAATAGGAGGATAGAATCCAGAGATAGAATCCAGAGATGAGTAAATAAAAGACAACAAATTCAGAAAATAAAAGAACTTTGGAACATATTATACACTGTATATCCCCAAAACGTATTCATTTCTTGCATAAAGAATAACTACAACAAAACATGGAATAAAAGCTCTGAAGAAAATTGATTTTTGTTTGCTTTGTGATTTCAAGGTTCAAATCTAGCCTCAGTTATGAAAAATGAATGGTTAATGTTGGTCAGTCATTCTCTCTTGCTGATCATTGTATACTGAGAGAGAATTGTTGATTATTTGGAGAATAAAAGGAAAGGGGACCTGTGTAAGCTTTGTTAAACTCCTACAGAAAAGGCAGGCTATCCATCCAACAAATAATATAGTAAATAAATAACAAAAGCAAATTCTTAGCCTTTGTGACAGCCAGGAGCTATATTTGAATTACATAATCAGGGGAAAAAATATCAGGTGTAATAGTCCTTTCAGTAAATAACCACTCAACATGGGGCTGCTCTTGAAAAGTATCTGGAAGAGTCAGCTGGCGGAAAATGCAGTGGCATGGGCAGTTAGCAGGGGTGGGATTCTACCAGTTCACACCTATTTGCTCGAACTGGTTGTTAATATTCTAAGCAGTTTGGAGAACCGGTTGTTAGAAGAAATCACTGGCCTAATCCTGTAAGGAAGGCAGGAAGGAAACATTCTGGTGTTGCTTACAGAAATTGCCTCTCCATTAACTCTTATTACATTCTTGGCACGACTAGACTTCCTGTCCCAGGAACATCTCTGAAGTTTTTTTTCCCCTTCTTTGCTGGTACTTTGCTTGTGTGGAGTGACCATTCAAAGTTACAATGGCACTGAAAAAAGTGATTTATGACTGTTTTTCACACTTATGACTATTGCAGCATCCCCACAGTCACGAGAGGCCAGGTGAGGAGATGCGTGCCTCGATGTGAGTGATATTGAGTTGGCCACGCCCAGCCAGTCATATTACCACCAAGCTACGCCCACTAACTAAGCCATGCCTACAGAAATGGTTGTTGAATTGAATCCCACCCCTGGCAGTTAGGAATGCCCCAATGGTGGGATTCAAACATTTTTACCACTGATTTGGTGGGTGTGACTTGGAAGGTGCGCTTTGCACACGTGCACACACTTTGCGTGCATGCACACACGAAACATGCACCTTGTGCAGGCGCAGAGGCATTTGCGCAGATGCAGAGGTTTTCCAACTCACCTCCTGCAAGCCTGCACTCTCACAGTCATTTCAGCAGCTGCCGCGCAGCACTCTGCTGTGCCGCACAAAGCAGCTGTGCTTCAAAAGCAGGGGATAAAGGTGAGTATGAGAGCCCGGGTGGGTGGGTGGGTGGTGGGTGGGCCCAACAGCAGAGTGGCAGAAAGAACCGGATCAGTCTCTGCTGCTCATCGGTGCTACCGGCTCAGCAGAACCGAGTCGAACCGGTAGAATACCACCACTGGTATGCCTCCATCCCATCAGGCCTGGCAGAGGTAAGGTCAAGTTACATTAGCCAAGGAGTTTTGTTGGGTAGGACCTAGAGAGAGCACCTTTTCTGCCATGGCAGCCGCCCTTCAGAACATCATTCCTCCTGAAGTGAGATTGGCCCCCAATGCTGTTCACCTCCTCTAAACTGGGTTTTGCCATCAGGCCTCGGGATTCCATGGAAGTGAGGAGCCTATTAAATGGGCATTATAATTTTAGACTGTGTTTTTCTCCCCTGTTTTTTGTTAGTTTTTACATTGTTTTAACAGATAAACTATGTTGATTGTTTATCTTTTAACTGTGTACATAGTCCAAAATTCAATCAATCAATAAAATAAGCATGCGGTTATGACATATTTTGACTTTTTCAACAGCTGTTCTGCAAATGAACTTCAACACTGCTCAGATAGCTTCTGTGGGACACATATCATATTGGGAATCACTCACGTTGATTTCAGTAACAGCAATGTCTACTATACTCCCAACCACGATCAAAGCATCAAAGGTATTCCATGCGTCAACAAAGTAGTGCTGCAAGAAAACAACAGAGAAAAGCTCCAGAAAGAGCCAGTCAGAACTAATTTACATCCACTGACCTACCCACACCTATTTTATCTGAGCAAAAATAGCATGGGCCTGTCCTATTCAAGCGGTTGGTCCCCTGCTTTCCCTTGGGCAAAATTCAAGGTAGAGTTTGGGTTATATAACGTCAAAATAACCGAAGCCCAATCTTGGGCAGAGCCTCTGCTTTCTACACATTTCTACACATTTTTCAGATGTGTAGTGATCCTGCTTCAGATTATTATTGATGTCACCGAGTAACCAGAAAGGGCATGCAACAAGGAAACACAACCCTCCCTTTCCAGAAGCTCTTTACCATCTTAACAAAGTTCAAACCTCAACAGTTCAATTTTGTCCTTTGGGGCTCAAGACTGAGAAGTGGGGGAAGGCACAGGCACAATATCTTATTCAGCATTAACCAACCTGAGTTGTTGTTATGGGTTGGCCTAAAAATCAAAATGCATTGATCACACATTTTTCACCGCCAGCACCATCACCACCTATTCTGCTTGAAAGTGTGATCTTAAAGGATAAAAAGTGTGTGTTGAGAGAAGGCTCCTGTGCTGCAATATTAAACGCTTCAGAACTTAATGCAAAGATGTAGGTCTGTCTAGAAGGATATCCTAAATTCCTGAAGACAATACACACCAAATAAAGGCATTTTTACAGGCAAGGTTTAAAAGTGGAGGGGCTCCACAGATCGGCAAAACCATATATTTAACAGAACCTGAAAGTTTGACAAAACCTCCCCTCCCTTCTCACATTACAACAGTAACTGAGCATACTGGAAAGAATGTGAGAATTTTCTTGAACACTGCACCATCAGGAATAAGGAGATCCTCCAAAGGGAGTTCTATTGAAAAACTTGAAACAAGAGTTCCTCTCAACAAACAAATTGTTATATATGACGCAGAAGACTGACGTAAGAACTCTTAAGTATCTTAAAGAAAATCCTTCAAGATGTAATTAGTGACAACCTGGTGTTAATCAAAGTGTTCTGGAGTTATGGGAAACAGTTCTCTATGTGTTTTTACTTTTGCAAAACTCCCAAACCTTGGGCTTGAAGGCAATAATCTTCAGAAACATTTCAACAGTGAAGAGGCCTGTGAACACCATATTGAGCAGATCCATCACGTTATTAAAAGGCTCTGATTGTTCATAGTGCTGAAAGAAGAGATGAGACATGAATAATACAGGAGAATTTTGCAAATCTTGGTGATTCAAGTGGGGTTTGTTGAGAATCTCCTTATAATGAGAATGAATGCTGAACTCAAATGTATCTTTCCTAGGTTCTTTAGGATTTTTTTTCTTCTTGTTCCCACTCATATAGGCTTGTGCAAATTATTCTATGGCCTTATCTTTCTCATCTATTTTGCCGCTCTGCAGCTGAATCCCCAACTTCTGTGACACCTCCAGCATCTTCATTTTCTTCATATGGCCTGGAGTGAATTTTCTCATAGTTTACCAATTCATTACACTCACCACTGAGGCCCCAAATATTAGTGTGACATATTTATTTTAGAACTATGTTTGTCTATTCACCTTCTCTTAAAGAGGAAATAACTGAGCAGTGCCTTTTGATATGTGGCACTACAAATTATGCTTCTCACCTGTACAGCCAAAGCAATAGTGTTCAGCAAGATCAGCACAAACATGATGTATTCAAAACAAGTGGAATTGACCATATACCAGAATTTGTACTGATATTTGTTCTTTGGAATATAGCGTCGTAAGGGTTGAGCCTTCAAGGCATATTCCACACATTGCCGCTACGGGAAAAGAAAAAGAAAGCAATTCAGCTGAGCAGTAAGAGAGAACTCCGCCCCCCACTGCATCTTTTGCACATTTTTTCAGCAACACCCTGAACTGCTGCCTGCAACAGTTTTCACATCATAAAGCAACATTTTCTAATTTTGTAAACCAAAGCCCCAATACACATGAAGAAGACTCGTGGAATATGTCATATTCCACGAGTACTGAAATTCCTGATGCCATTTCCTTCTGCATATCCACTGTCAAAATTCCAAATTCCTGCACCTTTCCTGTTTTCCTGTTTTTTATTCTGTTATGAGGGGTTTTATTTAGCTTATGGCGAATACATGGACTTATAGTGGTTCAAATGTTAATCTCCAGTCCACCCACCCAGGGTGGTCTATGTTGAAAAAAATCAGGCATCAGGTTGGTATAAGCTCTTGATGGACATTTGGATACAATGTGACGGACATTTTGTTGAGGAGCACCACACTGAGGGGTAGAGACAAGACCCCACTTAAATGATGAGTCCTGGCAGGCACCATGTTGGGTACGGATCCTGTTCAGAGTTGACCAATGCTGGCAAGGAAGATCAAAACCTGGCACCTTTTGTGTAGGGTCATCTATGTAACTGCTGTATCTAGGTGTGTTCAGCAGCCCATTTGGCTTTCCACTGTGTGTTGATGTCAAAGTTGTTAGACAGCTGTTGAGCGAGTGCCAGAGAGGGCTTCCTGGATTTAAGCCTGCCAACTGATAGATGAGGAAGATTGGCATGCACAGGGAGAAGTGGGATTCTCAAAATTTTGTTGTGTTCCTTCACTAAGGCTTCCTGCCTTCGTAGAGCTGGTGGTGCAATGTGGCTCAAGATGGGGAGGCAGCAAGTAGTAGTAGATTTTATGCAACTACTTATGAGAGTTGTTAATGTTAATGCTATGAGGGGTGTTAATGCTGGATAAGTGTTGTTTGGATCTGAATTATTACTAGGTGATCTGGTTATAAGCAATTCATGGGAAACATAGACAAAAGACTCGGATCAGACCTCATACCAAAAAGTTCTTGCAAAAATAATTATTTATTACTTTCAAAAATCTCAAGAGCTAAACTATAGTGTTTTTCCCTTTGTTCTGCCTTTGTTTTTAAATAAAAGGAACCCAAAATGGCTCACATGACTGCCACTTTTTCCAATTTGCTATGGCTGCATATTCTCCCTCAATAAATAAATACAAATAATAAAACATACATGACTTTTAAAACTCCATCTCCTTTTCCCCGTGATAACACTTTTGTACTGATGTATATTATTAGAATGCATCCTAAACTTGATGAATAATGGATTGTATTTATTAAGGAGTGCTCTCAGAACAAAAACAATTAATAAATAGGGTAAAACAATACTTCAGAAATGAAAATCAATCTTTTATTCAGCATTGAAAATCTGGAAGAGAACTATCTCATTCTTCTCAGTATAAAGGGCAAAACTGAGAGGGGAAATAATTTGATTCCCATTAAAGATAGGCAAAAGGGATATACAGTAGCAAAGTCCTTGATCGCTGATGTGAATGAGTAATTATGGGAGTAAGCTAATCTTCCCTAATCCGAGACTTTCTAATTATGACGGAACTGTGTGATATCAGGAATTCTCAGCCAATGTGGCTTTCTTACAGTTGCAATCCCAACACAACGTGAAGATTACTAAGTTGGGGAAAGGTGGACTAAGCTAATGTCATTTGGAGAAGGAAAAAAAAAGGAATTTGAAATGTTATTTCAAAAGCAAATACAAGGAGTTGGGTATTGGAATGCTACCTGGTTCTTGTCCAGCTCACAGTTTTTGTATTCCTGCTCTCCTTGGGCCCGGAAAGTGATGATGACAAAGCCCACAAAAATATTCATCATGAAGAAGGCAATAATGATGATGTAGACAATGAAGAAGATGGAGATCTCCACCCGGTAATTGTATATTGGTCCTTGGTTTTCTGCATAGGCATCAATAGCTTTGTACAAGAGCCTGGCATAGGTTAGATAGTGGCAAAGAAAGTGTAAGAGGGTGCATAGCGGGAATGGAGAAATAGAAATTGGGGTTTTTTTTAAGACCTTCAATCAATGCCACAGTAAGAATACTCCTGAGAACTGGACACTGGGGATTCAGAGGAAAACATTCTGCCCTGCTTGTAATACTTTGCGGAAGCACTTAGCAACTGATTTGGATACAACACTCCAAATTGGGGTCATGACTTGTCAAACTTGCTAGAACCCAGATGAATTTCTGTCATCTGAAGAATGGTCTGGACAAAGCATGATGGTTGACTACTGCAATCAATGAGAACATACTTGAAGTCCCAAAAGACTTGAGCATTTTCTCTCTTCAGAAAAGATTCAAACCAATAATTACAGAAATCAGGGTTATCTGCTGGTTTGTGACCAAATAAAGATGGATTGATTGAATTCAAGGTTCCAAATAAGTTCAAAATGTAAGATCTTTTTCAGATATTCTATATTACATGTCCCCCATCTGAGTCAGCATATCTGCTCAAGAAACAGAGGAAACCAATGCAATTCCATCAAGTTCTGTTGAAGTCTCATCCTGCAACCTAATTTTCAGCCTGAACAGAATCACATTACTCTTATTGCTGCTTTTTCGTGATGACCCACTTCCTCTGGATTCAGATTGTCAGGAAAATAAATAAATACTTATATACATACTCACCCTGGGATAAGCAATATTATAAAAAGCACAGAAAAGAATTATTTATAAAAATAATAGGCTGGATTTATTTTAAAAAAATCAGCCAAGATTCAATTAAATTCTTAAATCCTCTAGCACTTTGTCTATTTCTATCTGCTATCTCTATCTAAGAGCCACAGTGGAGCAGTGTTTATAGTGCAGTACTGCAGGCTACTTCTGCTGCCTGCCAATTTGAAATTTGGCAGTTCCAATCTCACCAGGCTCAAGGTTGACTCAGCCTTCCATCCTTCTGAGGTGGATAAAATGAGGACCCAAATTGTTGGGGGCAAAGCACTGCAAAGTGGTATATAAATCTAAGTGCTATTGCTATTGCTTTTTGAAACCTGGAATACCACCATGAAACCCAATGGGGCGCTTCCACTCCCTTGGTTTAATCAAACACACTCTTTTTATAAGTATTCAAAAGGCAAAAGGAGAAGGAAAGAGAGGAGAGAATTTTTTTGTCGTTTTTGTAGTCATACATCTATCTCTGTTCCTGAAAAGAGGATGAGAAAACACCAAGTACCCTTCATTTTGGGGCTAGCGGGACATATTCTCTTACTACACTTCTGAGCTAAGCAAGAAGAATCTAAACAGCTGCTTAAAGCAAAAAAAATTAAGACATCTGGGAATGGCAAACATCAAATAGACATGCATGCACTCCGAGCACAACTTCTACAGAGTAACTCACGCTGGCCATCCTTCAAAAGTGGAGACAGTGAAGAGAGCCATCATGCCTGACAGCACATTGTCAAAGTTGAAGTCACTGTTGAGCCACATGCGCTCACGCACCATTGGGTGAGCCACATCTCCATCCTTGTACACAATGAATGTGCCTCTGGATTTGGAAGGAAGGGAAGGAATGGAAAATGGACAAAAGAAGGAATATGATAATTTTGAATCAATTGGATAGTAGATTATCCGTATCTATTGAATTTGCATATGTACATTTAAAATTACTGATAACTGCTTTTTTAAGCAGTTTAAATATGTCAAACAAACAAACAAGCAAGTATTTATGTAATAGAGCTACAAAGAATCTGTAATTATCTGGCAATTACTGGTAAATCATGCTAATCCCAAATTTTACCTTTCAGCTCTGATCTCACTAGAACCACACCTGGGGACCAATCATTAATGTAAGCATGAATAGAGTTTTTGTCATTCTGCTACTAGTAGTAAACAGTAGCACAGTTGGAAAACTGGAATCAGCAGTGTTCACAAAGGGCCTAAAATGAATCAAGGAAACATGGCAGGGACCATAGGACCAGGATCAAATCCATTTTTTTCTATTCCGTTATTTCAGTGCAAAGCTACAACACTGATGCTACAGGGAATTATTTATCTGTCTTCTACTTATGTACTCTCATTAGAGCAGATTTTTTACTTACTTGCACTCAATTGGGGTATGCTTGGCCTCATCTGTGCAGCTATAGAATTTGCCCTGAAGATACAAGGATAAAAAAGGTAGGCAGTCACACGGATTTTTCTTGGAAAACTATCTGTCTAGTCTCTTGGAGCTTACTGAAATTCAGAGGAAATGCTTTATATATCAGTTCAAATAGGAAAAGCCTTCAAACAGAAGACTAAAGTTCTTCATTTTGAGCAGTTGTGAGGTCCTTTCAATCTATGGACTAGGTATTGAGGTGAGTGCCTCCCCATTCAGTCCAAAGAATCCCTTATGTATTTCCATTTGTGCCACTATCATTATATATATCACCAACTCTTTATATTATAATATTGTCTTTGGTAAATATTCCCAATAATACTGTGAATCTTAGGGAGATGGCTGCTTAAGAAGGATGAAATATAAATTATTTTAATATCCTAATTTATACAGTCAATCAATCTACCTATCTACTTACCTACCTATCTACCTACCATATATACCACTAGAATCCCAAGATCCTAGCAATTTTCAATAGTAAAAAACCACTATGATGCAACATAGATAAAAACTTGTTTAATTAGGATCAAATCAGTTATGGATATAATTTCAACCATCAGGCAAAAATATCAGTAGAAGGCAACTTCCATTTGCAAAGATTTGTACAGTATCTCTAACTTTGCAGCTTTTTACAAATATGCTAAGAATATCACTATTATAATCTCCACTGGAAGACATTTCCCTAAGTTGGTTACCTTAACCAGGAAACATTATCCCTGGGCCACACCAATTTTACTTCATGTGCAACATTTCCATCCAGGTCAAATATACTGAACTGGTTGTTTCTGCCTGGAGAAGAAAGTTATGCTTTGCCCTGTACCCAGAAGCCTACTGGCAGATAGGCCATGCGGCATTCAACATACAGATGCAATTCTGCCATAATAACTTTCAACCTTCAGCATGGGTGCTGCTGCATTCTGAACTAGCTGCAGCTTCTGAGTAATCTTCAAAGATAGCCCTTTGTCATGCATAGTATCCGTAGATGGAGAAGAGGCATGAATTTCTGTTGCCAGATCCTCCTGTTCCCGGGCCATGAATGATTCATCAGGTAAAGCTAGACCAAGGCACCTCTGGCCACAGCTCTTACCTGGCCATCAAGCAGCAGCTATGAATTCAGGAGAACGCTCAGCTCATGGCTCTGCTCCTTTTATTCCATCTACAGCAACTATTGCAGCAGACATAGGCAGATGGTCTCGTTTTGTTTTGATTGAAGCTGTTCTGGCTTCATTTCATGAAAATCTCCAGCACCGAGTCAGGATCTTAACATTTCCCATTTAATTCGGCATGGCAATGTGTAACTGGATATCTCCAGCTTAATGATACCTCATAATGAACCAATGGATGTACACTCTCATGGGCCTTATAAAGATTTATCAAAGGCCACTGGAAGGGTATGTGCAACTACAAAGGGGAAGAGGAAGGTTTATTCTAAAGTTCTTCTTGTTGTCACGGGACCGCTGTTGAAAATCAGCAGGTCTGTGTGAGGAAGGCTTCTTTCCCTCCATTAAATTTAGATCCACGAAGTTGTACTATGAAAGCTATTATCCCATTGTGTCCATATCCCACTAATTGTTGCTGAGCTGTGGCTGGTAGGGGCAAGAAAATAACATGCATGAGCATAAGTATAAGAATGCTGAGTTACGAGGAAGAGCAGTCCGATGTCAAGCAGTAAGACTAATAACTCTTTCTACATTTTTATTTTTCATTCATCTCCCTACTTCTCAGTCTATCTAGTTGATTCCTTCCTTTTTCTTATTTTCAATTCTTACTCTCCTGCCCTCTGCCCCTCAACTGGGCCCAGCATGTTGCTAATCTCTGCTTAGGCCAAATCCCAAACTTCCATATAGGATTACAAAAATCGGGAGTGAAAGGACCATCGAGGTCATTCAATTTATCTTCCTCTTTACTGCAGAAATCCAAATTAATTGCTGACATGGCTGTTCAGCCACCGGAGGGAGAGACCATTTAAAAATTCTTAAATGCTCTCTGTCTTAAAAGAGTTCTAAGAAATGTATTACAAAAACTGGTAAGTTTCCTGTGTAGCTAACTATGGTGTTTGTTATTGTGTTCCCTTTAATTTCACTTGAGTCTTAGGTTTTTCTTGGTGACATCTGTAACTGCAGATAAATCAAGAAGCTGCTTTTTCCCGTCACAGGATTTGTTGCTAAGGTGATGTGTTTGGAAACGTGTTTAGGCAAAATCTAAAGAAGCCCACCCACACATGCTCCATGAGTTCGGTTATCACTCAGTATATTCTTGATGGTTCCAAGAACACATATCTATTTTCAATGCTCACTTCACCTCAGTCACCTGTTGAAATGCTAAATACTGTATGTCTTACCTTGAATAATTGAACACCAATGCAAGCAAACATGAACTGCAGCAAGGTGGTGACAATCATGATATTTCCAATGGTGCGGATTGCTACGAACACACATTGTACCACGTGCTGTTTGGGAAAGGAGGCACACGGGGAGAGGAAGAAATAGTTGAAAATACACTTTTCAGCCCTTGTGTCATCTGAAAAACCAAAGAGGGAATGGGACAGAGAGAGGGCCCACCCCTTCACAGCTTACATGCACCCGTATGTGAAGCAAGAAATGGATGGGTCCATCCAGTTCTGCATTTTAGGACAGCTTTCCCCAGCCCAGTGCCTCCTAGATGCATTGGGCTGCATTTCCAACTTAGCACGGCCATATCTAGAAAGCACCATATTGGGAACATCGCTCAAGAACCAGCATCTGTTTTTCAGATAAGTCCTCACCTTCAGCCCTTTGGCTCGGTTGATGGCTCGGAGAGGACGGAGTACCCTCAGTACTCGCAAGATCTTCACCACAGAGATGGCACTGGAGCTGAGGCAGAAACAGATAGGCAGATGTAAAAGCCAATACGCCCACACCCAGCCATTTGGGCCCACTTTTCAGATGGGATGCCTGGAGTTTAATGTTGCTCCTTCTTAATCCGTTTGGTTCTTTGTCAGGGAGCATACTTATCCTTTGCATAGCCTGCTTTCCAACTTACTGGATGCCAAAAGAGATGAGTGAGACACTGACAACCAGCAGATCCAGGAGATTAAACCAGTTCCGGCAGAATGAGCCCTTGTGCAGGAAGGCACCATATGAAGTCATCTGTAATGTAAAGATGTTAAAGCAGCTGTGTGTCTCTCTCTTCCTCCCATAGGTGTTGTGAGAATGAAGCAACTTGGAAATTAATGCCTGGTTATTTTGCTGTAAGTGACTCTGCTTCATAAATCAAGTCAGCTATATGCAAGAAGCTACCGTCAGTACAGATCTCTCCCCTCCTTCAAGGTCCATAAAGGCATTTTTGTTCGTTCTAAAGGCTGTGCTGGTTGGTATGTTTTTCTGTCCCTTAACAGATGGTATATGCCAACACTGTATTAGAACAGACCGACATCACACCCATATATAGAGAACACAAAAATAGATGCAATCTCATGGATATTGCAATTATATTTTTAAGAAAAGTTACATATTTGCAATTATGTTTTAAAGAAGACAGATTACTTATGATTAGGCTTATAAAGATATGCGTTACAAAGTTATGAGCAATAAACTCTGAGAACTACAGGGATGCCTTAATATGACTTCCGGAATCAGATGGACTTCCATGCCTTGTACACCCGTAGCTCTTTCCAAATAGAGAGCAAGATAAAAATATATATGTAGATAAATACAGTGGCTTAGGATGGTATTTTAGTCTAGAAATAGTGGCCTAAATGCAACATTGAACATACATTAAATAAAGATTTAATCTCTTCTGATATTTCTGCCCACCTCTCATGGCACACCAGACACGTTCTACCCTAGAGGTAAACTGATTTCAATACTGAGTTATCTGTTACAATTATAAACAAGAGGATATTCTCAAGTTCTCAAATCGTGCAACTCAGACTTAAGAATACAAACATGTCTTCTACGTCCAGAATTATTTATAAACACATGCTAAATAGCAAGAGGAATAAGCATTTGGATACTTAGTACAGAAACAGAGAGTTCTCATGCCTTGACATTTATTCTTGGAAGCTCTGGATCTCTATCCCAATTATATTTACATTTTATGGTCTCTTGCAGTTCATTCTGTAGTTTTCTTTAACCCACTCATCTGCTTCCTACCCTATAGTTTTAGCATCCCCAAGGCTATATGAGTGATATTGTGGCCTCTAGGATGTAGGTTTCATTTCTGAGTTGACAGGCTTTCCCCTTTCTTTACTCCCTTTGCCCTTACTCTACTTAGTCTCAGTACCTTGAGCAAGATCTCAACAGTGAAGATAGATGTGAAGGCATAGTCAAAGTAGCCCAAAATCTGAGTAATGGGAGAAAAAAAGAAAAAAAAAGCTGAAATATAAAAGCCAAAGAGCAGAGCGAGCAAGACAAACAAGTGTGTGGATGAAGGAAAAGGAGGCACTTTTTTTGCCTCCACCTCCTTTCTTCCATTCTTTGACAACATGGGTCATAGCTTACATTGTTGCGGAAGGAGTGTGCTCGGATGGGATCTTCAGCTGCCAAAGAGATGCTGCTAAGAATGATGAAGACAAGGATGAGATTGGTGAAGATGTGATGGTGGATCAGCTTGTGGCACCCAACACGAAGGCTAGTGGAAAAAGGGAAGGCAAGTAAGCTAATAACGTAAGGCAGAACTGATCTGAGATCCAAATTCCAAAAATCAGGAGGTGATGCTCTGGTGCTAAAAAAAATGTGTGACAGAACACATATGGAATTTATTCAAATAAGGGCAAAATATGCATGGTAAATTTGGAGAAAACCCTGTGACCACAGAAGCAGCCCCGACATATAGCAAAGCCACTGGAGGGATATACATTAAAATACGTTGGTGGTATAGCAATCTCCTGAAATATCAAATGCCAGGAAATGTGAACCTAGATCAGAAGCAAAGGACTTGGTGCCTTTTCTTGCACTAACAGGAAAGCCGTTGAAGGAAACTGGGCTGTGCAACAAGATAACCTGGGAAACCACAAAAGAAGGGGACTGCAGTTCATCAGCCCAGCCAGACTTGAAGGCAGTAAGGGGTCTGGCTGACTTTGTTTCAATGGTGCTTCAGACTGGTTCCTCAGTCTGAGCAACTGGTCACTAGAAAAGCCATCCAGGCCCTTCCTCCAATCTACATGCTGTTAACTTGGCTTCTGTCTGCCTCAAACACAGTAGTTGGATTTTGACTAATTGACAAATTGCAGCCCTAATCCCACAGGCTCTGACAGTAGAAGAGGGGAAATCTTGACCTCACTCTACAATTCTTATAGGCTGAACTCACATTCCCATAGAGCCAAAAGATATTCCCCTTATTTTCCACTTCGTATACTCACGGGTTTGTTTGACTAAGGCAAAAAAAGGCACTTCCCTCAGGAATTGGTACAACTTTCTCCGTAGGAGTGTCTTCCAGTTTGTCTAGGTGGGACTCTGCCAAACTCTGCTGATCTGCCACCTCTTCCTCTCCTAAAGCAAAGGAGACTTCAGTTTTGGATGACCAATTACATAACGATAGACATGTGCACAGTGCATTAGAGTAGGTCAGATAAATTTCTGTCCCCAAAGAGCTTATAGCTTAAAGTACAACATCAGAGGAAGCAGTAATTAAAAAGGTGGAAGTAGTCAGGTGGGGATGGGTGAGAATGGTTCAGTTAGGCTGAACAAGGAAGAGATCCAAGGAGTTATGCAAAGAATTAATGCAAAATATAAGATTGGAAAGGATCATGTTAAAATTCTAGAAAAGCAGTCCTAGTCACAGCAGGAAGCACGAAAGAGCAGAGTCCTTGAAATGAACAGAGATCTTTGGATATATCATGATTTACTAATATTCAAGTTAAAACCAACTTGATACTATCACCCAAAATAGCTGCAGCCTTGAGTTCAGCAGATGGCAGTTTCTAGACAGGAATCTTAGCTTATTTATCTATATATTTTATATAGTTGCTGGCCCTTCCAGAAAGCCCATTTTCCAAGGCAGGCATTGGACTTAAAATGCCTCTTATGTAAGAGGCAATAAAGATGAGATTACAGAGCAGAGTTGTATCATTATGCTTTTCATAAAGTACAGAGGAGGTATAGTACCAAGATAAGTTATCTGTGTGAGCTGTCCAAGGTCCTGCAACTTTAACTGTGGCATGTTTTTATTCTCCTGCCAAATAATCTCCTTCCTGGAACCAGCAGAGCAGGTGAAACTAATGAAGCCTCAATAAGTGAAATCAGGAGAGATATATCAACAGAGGATGGTGGACAGTTGTAGCAAAACTATATAGGTATGAAAAGTTTGTTCCCAATCAAGAATGGATAGAAAGCTAGTTTGATATAACCGATCCATGTTCCTAGTCAGGCATCCAAGTCCTGTAGTGTATGCAACTGCTTAAAAAGCATTATTTTTTCCTGGAATGGTCAATGGCCAAAGAAACTATAAAAGTTATCAGCAACAAAAACATCAACTATTCATATTTACTAGGGCCAGCTTTTCTCTTCCAGCTTTTACTTCTCTTAAATAAAAGACTACTTTAACTTTGCCTCTAAAGAGACTTTCCAAAACATAGTTAATGGGTATATACACCCTGAGTATCTACATTTCATGTTTGAGGTCCTTCTGCCAGATTTCTAGTAGCAAATTTGCACATTTAGATAAAAGAAAGATACATCTTTATTCTTGTTTAGTATAAATGCAGAAAAAGAAGCACAGACAAGGGAAATAAAGCATCAGCCTGTCAGGCAGTGACCCTTAGTGGAAGAAAAGAAGTCCTACAGGAGGAATTCTTCATCTGTGATGTTTTGTAAAGGATGAAAATGTGTTATAATTGTGCCATCTGAAACAATTACATGGTTCAAGGTTGGAGCAATTATGGGTATCTGCCTGTGCCTCCTAACTTACATGTCTCTCCATTATTCTAGGATGCTATTGGTATATATATAAAATTGCTAAGTAACAGCAAAAAGGGAGGTCTGTGAATTTCAATCCATAATCAATGCACCTAATTTCTCTTCCTTTTTTCCTTGCAGTTAGTGGCTGTTAAATAGCCCAGAGAAACTGAAAAATAGTGGGTGTTACTGTCTGTTTGAAAGTTGTTTTATGTGGAAAAGAGCATACAGAAAAAGAAGCTGAATTATTAATCTGGCCAGTTGTAAATTTTCTACTCAGTTTCAATCCTGGCTAAAGTTTTTTTCAAGTTTCCTCTGTGGAAAACATAAATAGCTCTATTTCAGTTTAGTAGAAAACCACAGTCAACCATTGAAGCAATTTGGCTGAAGTCTAATTGCAAAATCTCATTGCAAACCATCAGTTTAGGTCTCTGTTAAGAGCTATCTGTTTTTCCCTTGAATTATTTTATTTGGAAGAGAGAAAATAAGAATTTAGAATGAAAGAGGGGAAAAAGAGAGTGAATATCTCCAGGGCCTTCAATCGTGACTCTTTCCACTTCTTTCTTCAACCTGCCTACCAAATGGCTTCCAATAGACTATCAATAAGAGAATGCAATGTTCACCCACAAAAATCCCCACCCTTGTATAGGAGTCAGTCATTATGACTCTCATAGTACTACAATCCCTTTCTTACCTGCTCCTTCATTACCTTCTCCCACAGCCTCCTCCTCTTCCACCTCTTCCTCACCACCTTCTACCTATAAAGAAAGAAATCAGGGAGGTCCAATGTGGAGAGGTATTTTAATGAAAGAGGGACTCATCCCCAAAGTTTCCCAATTATTTCCTGTAGCATTCAAGGAAAGGCATAAGAACAACTTGTGCAAACATGGAAGGACACAACAAACAATGAAAAATGAGTATACTTTTCTCCTACAAATCTTCCCCTTGCTGCCAGATATACTAGATGTTTCTTATTCACATATATGCTATACCTGCATATAAAGCAGGAGATGGGGATATAAATTGTAGGTGAAATGAGACATTTGGGTGAAGGGAGGCTGAAAAAAGAGTCTGAGACAATAAATGCAATGAGCTAAAGGCAAGGCCTTAGTTCACCACTGCAAGTTCTTACTTGAAAATTAGTTGTTTCTAACTTACTCCATCTGGATAGCATAATATCAAAGACTGAAGTATGCCCTATCATGTAATAAATATGGTTGTGTTGAATTTGGTTAAAGGTGGAAATTTTGCCAACAATAAGGCTGATTTTAGATTGTGGAAGGCACACAGAAATTGTCCAAAATACACACACAGACCAACAATGCAGAAATGTCTTTGGAGAAAGGAGAGATGCCCACAGAACACATGAAAGCCACAGGTCATAGCATCGACTTCAATGGCACCAAAACCCTAGCCATTATAGAAAACCCCAGCTGCAGAATTATCAGAGAAGCCATAGAGATTGAAAAAAGACCTGAAAGCATGAATAGATGACTCCACCAGACTGTCAATTATCTGGAAGCCTGCACTCACAAACAAAAAAATCTCCACACCACAAGCCAAGCAAACACCTGGGCACAAACAGACCGCCCCCCCATACCTCCAGCTCAAACACACCCCAATCAGCCACCCAGATGAAACCTAGCTTCCTAATAAATGATAGTCGTCCATTTACTCGAAGCCAAGCCACACTAAAAGCCAATACAGGAAACACAATGTTGCCAGCCAATCAAGACAAAAAAAGCTACAAAACAGACAGAAGATATTAGAAACACCAATCAAGCAGAACACAGCAAACTCCAAGACCAATAAACACAGACCAAGACTCCCAACCAATCAGGATGAAGAAAAAACCATTCTAACACAGCAGTAGGCTAGCACCAAATTTAAAACAGAAACGGCTGTGAAAGCCTGACTCACAGATGAACACAATACAGAACCCTGATGATGGCAGATGAGATTCTGCCGAAATGTCGCTACAACTTTAAAAGCACAACTATAATGACGTGGGAAAATACCCGAAACTAACAAAATCTGAGAAGGTATCTGTTGCAATGCTGCTGTTTCCAACCAGATGTAGTTGACACCTGTGCCTAACATTAAAATGTATTATTATGTCTTATAATTTCTAGGCTGCCTGGAGTCCATACTTCTAGAGGGAACCACATTGGGGAAAAAAACATTAAAATGTGAAACACTTCCCTTATTGATATTTATAGCTACTGTATCAGAGGTGGAATTCAGCAGATTCTGACCAGTTCTGGAGAACCGGTAGTATCAATTTGGGGTAGTTCAGAGAACCGGCAAATACCACCTCTAACTGGAGATTTTACAGCATCCTTCCCCTGCCATGGCCACCAAGCCACGCCCACAGAACAGGTAGTAAAAAAAACTGAATCCCACCACTGTACTGTATCCAGGGAACTTGAATCAGAACCTAAGTTTGGACCTCTCACCTTCAGTGTTTTCTTCTCTTCCTCTTCCTTCTGTTCTCCCTCTGCTGGTGCCTGTCTGCATTACAACAAGAAAGGCATTGGTGGGAAAAATGTTAGAGGACAAAAAGGAAAGGAAAGGAAGTCGTTAGATTTTATCTTGCATTTGCCATCTGAGCTTCTCAGTATTCTTCTATATTCGAACCTCATTTAATGAAACACTTCTTGTATGTATTGCCTTCTTAAATTGGAGAAATGTACATTCCAAACTTTTACTTAAACAATCCTACTGCAGTATAAATGTCCTTACATGATGGTCCCCAAACCCTGGACCACAGCCACTACTGGGCTGTGGCCTATTTGGAATCAGGCCACAGAAGCGCTGGGCCAATGTGCATATATGCAGCTCAGTTTGCACAACTGGTGGGCTGCCGTGCATGCACGTGTGTGCACCGGCCCACCTCTCGCGCAAGTCAAGTTGTACGCACACGTATGCATGCTGGCCCGCCACTCATGCGGCCCAGTTCCTCCCTCTCCCCACCTTCCCCAGCCAGGCTGCCAAGCCACAAAGGTTGGGGACCACTGGTTTATAGCAGTAAAACAAACAATTTTACAAAGTTACAAATCAAACAGCTATTATCTAGTCCAGAGGTCTCCAAACTTGGCAACTTTAAGACTTGTGGACTTTAACTGAGGAATTCTGGGAGTTGAAGTCCACAAGTCTTAAAGTTGCCAAGTTTGGGGACCCCTGAAAGTTGAATTTCTTTCCCATCCTGCCCTCACTTAGGTTATGCTCACTTCTCTTCTTTGGAGGAATTAATATCGTCTCCATCAGCAAGATTGTCCACTGCAATAGCCAAGAAGACATTGAGTAAGATATCTGAGGTGAGAAGTTTAGAGAAAACAATCTGATATAAGAGGAAACAGTCCTAATTCAATTTGAAGACACCCGAAGAACAGTTTTGTAGTCTTCTCTTTCTTTCTCAAATAGGGACTTCCAAATTAAAGATGGATTGCTCCTTCAAAGAACTAAATTGATTGCTAACAAAAGGCTTGAGCATTTAAGCCACAAGGCCCATAAAAGTTGAGCCTAGGACTTTATGTAGCCATCCTTTGTTATAGTGGAACTCAATATAAGCTCTTAAAAGGTGATCAACATTTTGATCTGCTTCCCAAAGAGAATTAAGGGTGGGTGAGACTAACATATAGTAAGTAATTTATATATTAATTAGCACTAGAGAAACCTCTCATAATTCTCCTGGCCTTAACATGCAAATAATATCACTGCCAACAGCAGGGTCAAAGGATACAGTTGCCGCAAATAAAGAGAATGATGAAATAGATGCAGACCAGCATGCCGGGAAAATAGGGGCCACCGTAGGCCATGATCCCATCATACATCACTGCATTCCAATCTTCCCCTGTCAGTATCTATATTTCACAGTTGGACAGGGAAAAGAGCAACAGCAGATTAGACAATTCTATAACCCCCTCCCCAATAAGAACTTCTCACAATCTTGTAGTGAACAAATACTAGTCTTGATCCAGTGAGGAGGGATTTTGGAATCCTGGTTCTGTTTGGTATAAATTCACAATTTAAAGATGATTGTGAAGGGCAGGAGGTAATTCCGAGCTATTTCAGTCACATACTCTCCTGGCTCACTTGGATTATTAGCAACTATCTGTTAGCGGTTCCACACGTTAACATTTGAACGGTGGGTATATAACACAAACTTTAATTATATCCTCAGACCCAGGAAAACAATATTCTCTTAAGCATAATCAGCTTTGCTTTCTTCATATTAAAATCCATTAAGAAATCAGGACAAATAATTACTTCTGGCAGCAAAATGTTGTTTTTTCATATTTAATGTTGCCAAGCATGAGAGGAAAAAAAAGAACTTTAATTTCTTTACGTTTACACATTTCAGGTTTGAAGCAGAGATGACAAAGGCAGGGCCAGCTTGGGTGAGTATATAGAAGAGACAGAACTTTATGTAAGCAGAGTTAATAGAGCTGCCTCCACATATTTTGCTCTGAAATGTTTATGTTCCAAGTGGTGTTTTTTTTTTTCTTTCGGGATTTAATTTCAGTTCTGGACTACATCAAGGAGAAGCCAATTGGATTATAATACTTTTAAAGAGAACTTCCTGGACTTACCTAGGTGTAAGCAAGTATACTCCTCCATCCAAAATGTACACTTATTAAAATTCTAACATGCAACGCTGAGTATTTATACCTGAGGTTGATTACAATGTCAGTAACCTATGCAGTGTTGTTTCCTTGACTATTCTCTTAAGCTTTTTTCAAGAGCTAGGCTTCAACCGTACAGAAATTTGAAGTTGCTCCTAAAATGATTCATAAGTCTAGGGAACCATTTTCCTAAAAGCCATTGCTATTTCCCAAACCTTGAGATAGTGCTAATTCTTGAATAGCTTTAAGAATAATATTTTCTCAGCCTAAAATTTAGAGGCAAGTATTACTAGCAGCCGGATGCCTGGAATCTATTTCTTGAAAGTCATTCACAAAATAACTAATCATATGAATCACGTGTCATATATTTTTTCATTAAGAATCAGGACCAGAGAAAGTGTTTTCACTAACTCTGGGAAGTACATGAGTCATTCAGGCTCTAAGTCAGAACACGGAATGTCAACTCCCCAAAGCACCAGGTAGCATGGCCAATAGCAACAGTCTGTGAGAGCTGTAACTGAAAACATCTTAGAACGCCACCTAGATATGGTGGTACTAGCCCTTAATCATCTTCTTAAAGGTTCTGGTCCACTGGCATAATGTGTAGCCTTTTACCTGGAAGACAGTGAGCAAGGCTTGGGGGAAAGTGTCAAAGGTGCTGCGTTTGGTCTGAGTCTCATCAAAGTTAAATTTGCCACCAAAGAGTTGCATGCCTAGCAAGGAGAAGATGATAATGAAGAGGAACAGCAGTAGAAGTAAGGAGGCAATGGACTTCATGGAATTCAGCAAAGAAGCCACAAGGTTGCTCAGGGAGGCCCAATGCCTAGAAGGTAAGCCATGGAAAAGTAAGCAAGCTGAGTAGCATGGAACATCTTTAGAAGTCAAGGGTTAAGTCAGAATTATAGAATAGCTTTTGAGAACCACTGTGACAGGGAAGTCACAGAAATAAAACAGTGTTGTAAACTGCCTGGATATCAGGCAGCTAGGAAAAGGTTTAGCTATCCATGTATTACTAAATTATCAACATCTCTCGCTACTTCTCCACAGTAGTTCTGCTAGCTAGAATTACAATATAGCAGCTGTCAAAAAACTGTATATTGGTGACATGGGTCTTTCAATTATTTAATTTTTTTCTTAGGGCATTACTGAACAATGGTTAAGTGTTACATAAAAATTGGCAAGTTATTTTCTACATAATTATTTCCTATTTCAGGTTCAAATTATCTACCTTTTATGCATCTTTTTTTAAAAAAATCTTGATATCTTTTTCTACAAGAAAGAGTGACTCAGGCTAAAATCTCTACTTGTTTTCTTGAAAGTAAGTCTCAGACTTAGTGGGGTTGAATTCAACATGCTTTGTGCTTAATCTTGCATGCTATAGACTTGACACTGATGGTTCAAGGTCCCTTCATGTTTCCAATTTTCATATCCTCTAGAAAGCCAGACAATCCCACTTAGTATATCATCTGTCAGCTGCATTTAACTATAAAGGAACTGGAAGAATAGTAGTAGCAGCAGCAGCAGTAGCAGCAATAGCATATTCAAATAATCTCCTCCGATGGAAATTTCACTATATATCATAAGTAAATGTTATTAAGTCAAGCAATTTGAGTGAATGCCTTATCCCTGGCTAAAGGCACTTTCCTTACCTGGTTACTTTGAAGATTCGCAGGAGGCGGACACAACGGAGCACGGAGATTCCAAGGGCTTGCATGATCTCGAATTCTACCAGGACAGTCTCCAAAATCCCACCACATACCACAAAACAGTCAAAACGATTGAAGAAGCTGACAAAATAGGCTTGAAGGCCTAGGCTGTACATCTTCAGCAGCATCTCCAGGGTGAACAGTGACAACAATACTTTGTTAGCATAAGCTGCAGGAACAAAAGGTATGGGGCAGAAATTCTCAAACTGTGCTGTGGATCATTTCAGTCTGTGGAAAAGCTGCAGAACAATT
Organism: Pseudonaja textilis; assembly: GCF_049901715.1. Lineage (NCBI taxonomy): Eukaryota > Metazoa > Chordata > Lepidosauria > Squamata > Elapidae > Pseudonaja > Pseudonaja textilis. The sequence continues at coordinate 147,326,183 of NC_141991.1, forward strand.
AAAAGTTTCTGCTTCTAATACAGGAGATTAAGGTATTTTATTTAAGACTGAGTTTCAAAAAAGGCTACACTCACCTATGGCTATGATAATTGTATAGTCCTCGACTTACAACAGTTCATTTAGTGACTGTTTGAAGTTCAATGGCACTGAAAAAAAGTGACTTATGTCCATTTTCCACATTTATGACCATTGCAGCATCCCCGTGGTCACATGCTATTTGGATGCTTGACAACTGACTCCAATTTATGATGGTTACAGTGCCCTGGGGTCACATGACCTTTTGCAACCTTCTGACAAGCAAAGTCAACGGGGAAAACAGATTCATTTAGCAACTATGTTACTAATTTAATGAATGCAGTGATTCAGTTAACAAATGTGACAAGAAAAGTCATAAAATGGGACAAAATTCATTTAAGAAATTTCTCGCTTAGCAACATAATTTTGGGGCTCAATTGTGGTCATAACTGTACAATAGTTGTATTATTTTTACCACGTTAAGGGGCCTTCCTCAGCCATCTGGCTAAGACCATACTGTATCTAGTACTGATTTTGATGAAAATTCTAGCGTCAAAAATAAAAGTTTTAAAGGACAATCTCTGACAAAGACTGAAGAAATAATAAAAGTACAGAGTCACTATATGGAACGCAACAGAGCATATTTTCTGGGAGAGGACTAATCAAACCTTTGCTCCTATTGTGTAATATTTCATCTGAAGTCTCACAATACACTAGATAAGATATCATACTGCTTGTTCTCAGCTCTGCATATTTAAAGAACAATAACATAAAAATAAAAAATATGAGTAATCCTCATATAACAACTATTTGAAGTTACAACAGCTCCGAACAGATATATTTCCACTTAATTCTCAAAGTTACAGCTGTTGGAGTGCCGCTACGGTGACATGATGAAAATCTGGACCCTTGGCAGCTCACCTATATTTACAACTGCAAGGTGCACTTCAACAGTCACTTCCCCACTGCTTTTCTCCACAATCTCTGCCTTTTTGGCCTGCTGCACTCCACTACTCCTAGCTGACCTTCACTGTCTTACTCCTGCTGCTGACAAAGCAGGTCTGACATGGCCATTCGTGAGGCAGCTTTTTGCTGCAGAAGGCCTACTTTTCTCCAGAAGTTACCTCATAACACTATAAGAAGTGGGCCTCCTGTAGCCAACAGCTGCCTCGTGAAGGGCCAGGCTGGATGTGTCTCATTATCAGCAGGAGCAAGTAGATATCAAAGAGCAGCTAGCACAGCCTATGGGCCACAGTGCAAAGTACCAGCCATAGCCACCCTGGCAGAACACAGGGTGGCTATGACTGGTTCCTTGCACTGTGGGGTAGGCTTGGGGCAATTGGGATTTTGTGCCACAGTGGTAGGCTTGGGGCAGCCGGGGCGTCATACCAGCCTTGGCCCCTGCTTGTGCACCCTCCCATCCCCAGCAGCAGTCACCCCAGCCTAGAACCTTATGAGGAAATGTACAGAGGGAGAGGATTTTGCCAGAACGCTCCCAAAAGGAGATCTGATCAAGAGACTGTGCAATCCCAAGTTGGAAGGGGGAAGGGAAAAGAAGTTCAGGGCAACCACACCCTAGAATTTCTCAGGATGAAGCTTAGAAAATCATACCTTTAGTTTGGCAAGATTCTACAAGCAAGTAAAGAACTGGACTCAGTTGGATCTCACCATCTCATTTCTGGACTTGATCCTGAGATACTGTACCTCCTTGCAACTTCCAGCTGGCTTCCCCATTGACTTTGCTCGTTGGAAGCCAACAAGAAGTTGCAAGGAGGGCCTTGCTTAATGACCTGTGACTCTCATTTAATGATGGCAATGGGGACTGCCAGGATTGCTGTCACCAAGTGATATGGTCACACGATGTTGTATTGACAACTGCCTGACTTAGCAATGGAAATTCCAGTCCCACTTACCATTGTTAATCGGGACTGTCTATATTTCACTAGGGTAAAGAAAAAAAGAAGAGGAGAGAGGATATTTTCCCAACCTTCCCCATGATCTTGACAGCTGAGAATAGCATATGTCTACATGTGCTATAATTTAGGGCAGACTGGAATTAAATCTATTGCCCTTAATGCATTTTTGTCAAGCCTACAGGGAGAAATAATCGACACAGAGAAATGGCCAACTGGCAATTTGTCAGACAGGTTGGCATGGCAGCTTCAGCAGGAAGGGGCAAATTAATACATAGCTTCTTCAATTTGGGATCTAACAAACAGCAGAACTATATTTGCAGGAAATGCAGGGGATTCCTGTACAGATGCATTAAACCACAGAAGGGAAATGATAATAGTGCTTAGAGTCTGTCTCACATCATATAAGAGTTTCAAAGTGATTCACATGGGAAGTTTTGTTCTTTACCCCCCACCTCACCCTACTTAAGATGGCAAGCAACTTTGCGCAACCCATATGCATATAGGTGGGTTCTTTGGCTCATAAAGAAAAGCAAAATTGCTTTTTTTCAGACATAATGAATACCACCAGAAAAGTGCATTTCACATACTAGCTATATACAAAAGGAGTGAAGTGGAAAATAACAACACCTGACATGATAGCAGAATTTCTGTCTTATGCACTATATACTGTCTCCTTGCCCTCTGTCATAAGACATGGAACAATTTATAATGGGACAATATAACATAAGAGGAAAGGAAATTTTTAGGGGTAAACCTGCTCAGTTATAAGACCAATTGGCAGCCTGCAATAAATTCAGGGTCTGGATATGGAGAAACAAACTTCAAATTAACCCTGGAAAGATGGAGAGGCTCTGGGATTTTGGTCTTCGAGGCCTGGGTGATAGTCCTTCTTTAACTATAGATGGGCTGGCCCTTCCCCAACTGAACTTGTGCACAATCTGGAGATTGTCCTGGACTCACGGCACCTGCTTGTGGGTAGCAGCTGTGGCTAGGGAGACCTTTTCACCAATTTGTCTTGTGTGTCAATTGAGCCCTTTGCTGGACCAGAAGGCCTTGCTGCTGGTCACTTATGACTTAGTCACTTCCCATTTGGATAACTGCAACGTATTGTACATGGGGCTGTCCTTTTAGAGCATCCAGAATTTGCAAGTGGCCCAGAATGCAGCAATGATGGATGCCCCTATATTTACCCACATTTCATCCTTGTTGCATGAGCTGCACTGGCTCCCAGTTTCTTTCAAGATGCAATTCAAGATGCTGGTTATTACCTTTAAAGCCTTATATGGTGCAGGACTAAGTTATCTGCGGAACCACCTCTCCCTAAAGACATTTGACCGCCCTACCAGATTTGCACACTCCTAGTCCCTGTCTTTAAGTATTGCCATCTTATGAAAACTACGGAGCATGCCTTTTCTGTGGCAGCCACTGTCCTATGGACATCCTTCCCCCTGAAGCTAGCAGGCCCCCACCCATTCAACCTTCCAAAAAGCACTTAAGACTTGGCTTTCCCTCAGCAAGCACTGGGATAGGGTGAGATTGAGAAGATGAATTTATTGTGGGCTGCTATAGGCTTTGTTTTGTTTTGAATATTTTTTTATTTTACACAGATGTCGCTTTATCTTTTGGTTGTGAGCCACCCAAAGTTTAGTACAAGATGGGGTGCTATATAAATGTTACAAATAAATAAATAAACTTTATAATTAATACTAAAATTGTTTTTAAAAAGAGGATGATGAAAATCTGCAGTTTATATCTGTAATTGGGGATAAAATATGTGTAATCTGCTACAGGTATTCCTCCCTCCAATCAACTGTGTCTCAAACTGAATTGAAAACAGTGAATTCCTGCTTCTCAGCCCTGTGTTGAAAAATTCATTTCCCGTATGACTATCCAAAGCAGCTCCAATCCCTCTGGACAAATCTCACTTGTTTAAGGTTGTCTCTATTTACTATGTCTTGTATGTCACCTTGGATTTGGGTGAGCCAATAAGGCTGCCTGTAATGTTCAGAAGCAATGGTGAGGGTATTCAGAAACACAAGGAGTAGAACCATCCAGTAGAAAGAGACAGATTTGACAGCCAAACGACATTTCTTCCGAAAAAGTCGGTTGATGCGCTGTACATGGCGGCTGGGGCACAAAAAGAAGAACGAAAATTATTGAACAGCCTTGGGCCCAGGCAAGAATGAAAAACCAAGCTGTTATACTCACCCAAATTTGGTCTTGGAAAGCTTTCCTCTGTGAAAAATAGAAATGTAATAAAAACTCAAAATGAATTCTTCAGTTAAAGCTGAAAGACTCAAAGAGAAGTTACAAATCTATCTGGGATGCTATGGAAATGGTTCCAAATGAAATTCCACAAATCATTAATACACCCTAGAACATCTTTTCAAAATACAGAATCAAGAACCATTTTTAAAAAAAGTGGCTGTCATCCCACAGGGGTGGCAATCCATGACCACATGCAGCTCCTCTGTCATCTAAGACCCCTTAAAATTTGTTAGCAGAATGGTGATTTTCAGCTGCACATTTTGGATGGCAAAGTTTTGGATGGCAAAGTATGGATGGCCTAAGGCAGGGGTGTCCAACCTTGGCAACTTTAAGACTTGTGGACTTCAACTCCCAGAATTCCTCAGCCAGCTTTGCTGGCTGAGGAATTCTGGGAGTTGAAGTCCACAAGTCTTAAAGTTGCCAAGGTTGGACACCCCTGGCCTAAGGTCTCTATATGGTAAAATATTTCAATTTCCTTCCCCCTTTTCTCTCCAACCCAGAGCCTTCCACAAAAGGCTGAACATTTGAGCCTACTCCTTTCAGTGGAATGAGTGAAAGGTCTTCTACAGGTTGCCATCTGTCCAGCAGGATGAGCTGCTGCCTTGCCTCCCCTTCCTATTTAAAGAGGTTACTGACCTTTGGCTTGCAGGTAGAAAAATGCAGTTTGACAAAGACATTTTAATGACATGAATAGAGACTTAAATTTTTCCCATTATCATATATGCAGGCTACTTTTCTAGAAGTCAGTATGCTATTAAAAAAAATAGGAAAGAACAAAACAAAGTGACACCTCTAAGATAGAAACTTTGGACAGAGATTTTTCACAAGTAGGCTTCAGCAAGGAGGCCATATATTCAGCATGTCCATTTGCTCAGCAAATTTGCTTAACTAGTCTATTAGTTAATAGAGGGAGGAGTTCAGTCTGCAGTAAGAAGTGCTTATTGAAGCAGGATTTAATCAGAGACATGAGATGCAAGCTTAGGAGAAATTAGCATTCTCTAGAGGATTTCTTCAAGGCAGACAAGAATATTAAAAATAGTAACAACTAAAATCAATTTAAAATTAAAATTAAAAATTAATATATCTGATCAGTTATCAGATATAAAGTCAAACAATCTGTCACTTAAAGAATCATCTTCTAAATCAGGTGTGTCCAAGCTTGGCAACTTTAAGGACATCAACACCCAGAATTCCCCAGCCAGCTAGATGGTAAATTCTGGGAGTTTAAGTCTTCAAGTTGCCAAGGTTGGACACCTCTGTTTTAGACGTTGGTTGCTTATCTTATTCTGACTAGAGTGGAACCTAAACACTTGATCTTAAAATTTAGAGCATCTCTGAAGGACTTAGGTGGGCTTGGTCTGACAATGGAAGACTGAAAACAGATTAGGGACTTTGCTTTCTCAGTCCATCACTCTGATATCCTTTCAATTGGAAATGCCAGGAACCCAATCCCCAAAACTCTTACCCCAGCAGAGAATATACTCAAATGGGGCGGCGGGGAGGGCAGGAGGCAACAGGAGGCAACCTTTTGGATCCCCCATTAGCTTGGTCTGTAGAACACTAATAATTAACATTGTCCTGCAGCTCCCAGCCCTCCTCTCTGTGGCCAGGCAAACTCACAAACACACATCATAGCAGTGGCTCTGAAGGCGCTCTTCATCTTCAACGTTCTCCGTGTTGACTGAGGTACTTTCGCTGGCAGGAAGACTGGCTGAGGAGAAAAAAGCAGATGAGGTTTTTTTGGGCGGGAGGGGAATAATCCCAAGTTCTCCCTGCAGTATTTCTGTTCCCAAAGACACCTGCCACCATTGAAACTGCAGGACTGACTCTTCCTCAGACCATCAGTTTCATGCCTTTACGATATGCAGAAGGGAGACAGTAAATACACTGACCTTCTATGAACAGACTTTTCAGATTTTTTTAAAAATTGCAAAATTTTCAAGGCAACATAAACAATCAGCTTAAATTCTCTTTCAAATGACATTATAATTTTCCAGATATTTAGGAATGAATGCAGCTATAATATCTTATATGCTTAATACAGGTAGTCCTCGACATATGACCACAATTGGCATCAGAATTTCCAATGCTAACCAAAGCATTGCTAGGGGAGTTGTGCCGAATTTTACAACTTGTGCCATGATTAATCACTATAGTTGTTAAGCAGTTGTTAAGCAAATCCAGCTTCCTCCATTGACTCACTGGGAATATCACAAATGGTGATCCCATGACCCTGAGAACATTGCAATCATCACAAATACATGCCGGTAGTCATAAGTGCAAGGACTGGTTGTAAGTCACTTTTCAGTGCCATTTTACCTTTGGGCATTAAATGGATGGATATAAGTAGAGGATTTCATCAGCTTTTACAATGTTACTTCTGCAATGGAAGTACAGTACATACCTACTAATTTTAATTATTGAAAGAGTCAAAAGCCTTTTTATCCCTTCATCTGTTCCTCTATTACCTTTTTGAATTAAAAAATGTAATCAGAAACTTTATAAATAATAGATCACAACTCTGTGAAGATTGGATGAGCCCGAGTTTCTTAAATGAGATACTGCAGATTGAACCAGGGACTGTGATATCACCCTCCTATTAATCATGGATCCTGTTTGGCCAGCAGACCTGGAAACTGGCAAAGAGTATCCTATTGCTGCAATTGTGCCATAGGGAAAGGAAAGACACGTTGTGGCAATTGGAAATAGATAGGGAAATACAGTCAGAGAGAAAAACATTTGGATAAAGAATTGCCATAAGGGCATACAGTAAGAAAAATCCAATAATCAACCAAAAACAAAGAAATAAAAATAAAATTCCTCAGCGTAATTACCAAATAGGCATGTGAAATCAACAGACTTCATTCTATAGAATGAGGAATGAGGTGGAAACAGACTATCGAGGGCTTTCTCTGCTTAGCCCTTACAGAAAACTAAGCATGGACACAAAGGAGTAAGAAAACATTGAAAATTACTGTGGCTGTCGGTGGAATGACTGCTATGCTTGAACCATTTCTTCTTCTTCTTCTTTTCCATCAGGTCGGCCACAGTAATGTCTTCCACAAAGAAGGCACAGATGAGAGAAAGATTGGAAAAACATGAAGGGAGGGATCAATAGGAAAGGGAATTATTTAGGAACAAAATGTGTGGGAATGGATGGAGGACAATAAACGATGAGAGCCAGGTGACAGAAAAAAAGAAATGTGGTGAACCCTCCTTACAAATGCCTTGTCCATTTCTTTCCAAGCCATTAGAACTAAAAGAGCTTGGAATTTCAAGACTAGAAGCAGCTGTCATTACCCAAAGTCTCTTCCCATTTGGGTAGTGATAACTAGAGGTCTTCAAAGGGAGAATGAATTTGGATCCTGAACTAAACAAGGCTTTGACTAGATAACATTTAAGGTCTCTTGCAACTCTATGATTCCATTTGTTTTGTGTCTATTCCTCTAAATTCTATACATATTGATTAGCATAATATAAAATGGGAGGTGCATGCTGCTTAAATGTGCCTTTTAAAAAATGTATTACATATTTAATCAACTTTTGATTAAATGTAATAAAACATATTTTATTACTTAAAGAAGAAAGAGCCTGTGCTGTTCTTCTTTTGAAAGTTGCTGAAGAAATTTATTTCATTGTAAACTTTTTTCATTATAACTTTTTTTTAAAAAAATCTCCTTAAAAAGACACAGTAAGTAGCACTGAAAAGAATTATGCTTGAGACAACTGTACTATTGTCTGTTTGTTAAGAAAAATATTTCCATTTTACTAAAAATATTTTCTAAATGCCCTGTAAAAAGTGAGTGAGGAACTTTAGCAATTTCTCTGTATTGTGGGACCACTATGCAACATATTAGCGTTCATTTTTGGAATGAGATCCAGAAACTTTTTTCAATGGAGAGAAATGCAATCTGATGGGCTGAACGGAAAAAGTAACCTTCGTTTCTCTCCACTGCTCTCAACACTTGTTCAATGAACCCAAAGCAGCTGATACAGCTCCAGTGAATTAATTAGCACCAGGAGATGGATTCTTGGAATTGAATGCCATTTTCTCAGGCTACAAATTATAGCTGCAGGAAATTAAAGCTGCCACTAATTGGCCAGTTCTGGGCTCTGCCAAAGGGAAGAGCACAACCACTGTGTCTCTTACTGCAACCGAACTGCCATTAGGGTGAGATTGATGCAACATGAAGAAACAGAAACCACCAAGCTATCAGCCTGTTCTGTCCTATTCTCCACTAACTCTATTCCTGGGACTAAGCTGGCATGTGCCGCTCACAGTGAACTTGCTGCATGCTATTTACTGTACAATCACACAACCGAAGCAGCACAAAAGCATTCAGAATAAATAAGTAAATGACAATCTCAACTATGTATCCCAACACATTCACATTGGAGTCCCCTGCCCTCCTCATCCCAATCAGAATTCCTTTCCAAGCTGGCAGTTCAGTTGGTTTTTCCGCTAATCTTGCATTGCTGTGGCTTGGATTGATTCCTCTCTAATCCCCTCATATAGAGCTGTTACAGATGGTAACATCCAGGCTGCTAACTAAACCATTTCTAGAACAGCGAAGTACAGACTCTGGCAAAGAAGGGAGGGAGCTTGGCAAGAAGGGTCCTGAAAGCTCTTACAAGTATGCTTTTCACTTCTCTCATCTTTTTCTTCATCGGGTTCAATGTCTCCTGCTTGCATGAGCCAATCCAGGTAGCCCTTCAGATCTTCTTCCATCTGTTGTTTCTCTCGTAGCTTTTGGAAGTCTCCCCGGGCTTTTGCCTTCTCTCGTTCCTTAGAGAATTCCCTTTGGATGGAAAGAGGTCAAATTAGTTGACTGTTTGGACAACATCTGAAAATTTCTATGAAGGCCCTCCTTGCCTTTGATGCAGCTAGCTATTACGTGCAGAGTATTAACTTTGGACCTTGTTTCCTGAACCTGTTTTATAATTCAAATGTCCTAGCTGTAGTCCAATTATTTTTCCTGACTTCTTCCTTCACGTGTCTCATGTTTAATTGGATGATGAGAACATGGACATTACCTGTTACTTTTTTCTACTGTTTTTCCTTTTTATTCTAGATCCTTTAGGGTTTTTCTAATGAGAAAGAAGGCTGTTTTAAAAATGCAAAAGTACACAGAACCACATTATAGCCCCCATAGCTAGACTTGAAAATGTGTAAGCCGTATTTGCTGAAATCTGAAAAAGATTTCAAAAGACAAGAGTTCCAGACATTGCTTACTGCAGTTCTTTGCCCTTGATTCATATTTAACAAAAGTAGGATAAATTAGGCAAAGCAGGCACAAATGTGAAAAAAATGTTTGCGTAATTTAAGCAGATGTGAAAACTTTAGTTTGGATGCTTTTTTTCTCTATCAAGGAAGATAAATACATTCTAGTCACATGTCCAATGTTCCAAATCTGACTTACCCACTTAACACACCCAAAACCAAATTAAGCACAAAGAAAGAGCCAAAGATGACAAGGCTGACAAAATAAACCCACGGCAGTTCATGACCCACTGCATCTTGCATCTGGAATAATCAAACAAAAAATACTTAAGGAATCATACATCAAGAGAGGCTGAATTGTATGAATTACTACAAGGAAGTATGAACAGAGGAGCCTTCTATTCCTTTGCCCAGAAGGACTTAGCTTACCCAGTAGAGAACATCAGTCCAACCTTCCATGGTAATGCATTGGAAGACAGTAAGCATGGCAAAAAAGAAGTTGTCAAAATTGGTGATTCCACCATTGGGTCCATCCCACTTGCCACGACATTCGCTATTGTTCACTGTGCATTCCCGACCGTGTCCAGAAAACGCACAAGGTGACGGGTCTTCCTCAGCCTCCAGATCTGCAACAAGTAGAAGATGAATCACAGTGATGAGAGAAACAGGATCATCTAACAAATTTATTGCTCAGCTGAATCAACTTCCAAAGTATGCTAAGATCTCTTATAAATCTCCCCACCATACTTTTAGCCCTAGACCACCCAAAGGAGGCACATGAATAAAACTGACTCACAATTTCTGTAATTTCGTTAAACCCAACATAAAAACATATTAGCATACCACTTTTAAAATCTAGACACGTGATTAGGACATATGACTTATCTTGAAATGATCTTTCAATTGAAGTGGAAAATTATTTAAACAAGTAGGAAAAGATGTGTTACAGAAATCTTTCATACTCTTCAAAATGATTACTTTCCAATCAAAACTTGCATTTCAGAAAATTTAGCCAAATACTGTACCCTATTCTACAAGGATGAAACAGAACTGTTTCCTTCAGTTATTTCATATTTGAACAGAACTAACTTTCAATTGTGCTACTTTTGGAAGCGGAATTGTCTTGCCTAGGGCTACTGTACAGTAAAAATACGGATTACCACTGGATGCAAACAAGGGTATTCTGAAAACTACATCTTTGCTGTCCTTTTATATAATCTGAAGTTTTTAAAATATAGCTCTGACAGCCTTGTGCTATACTTGGTGAATTATACCTGAATCAATGATGAAGCAGGTCTTATGCATGCGACCAATGAAGAGCTCCAAGCCAATGATGGCATAGATGATGATGACAAAAAGAACAAGTAGTGCTATGTGCAGAAGGGGCACCATGGCTTTCATGATAGAATTCAAGACAATATGCAGACCTATGAGACAGAAATGTTTAGGATACAATAACAGCTTTTCAGAGCACAAGAATATCATCCAGCATAAAGGATACAATTTCAACTGGCCCATCCCAGGAATACAGTGCTGAACAGAGAAATTTCTCTTTTCCCCTAGCACAGTGTTTACTAACTTTGACAACTTTAAGATGGGTGGACCTCAACTCCCAGAATTCCCCTGTTAAAATCCACCCATGTTAAAGTTGGGAAATACTGCCCTAGCACAATATAGATTTGTAGAAAACATGGAATTCAATTGTTTCCATATCACCTAATTAAACTTCATATATAATTATGTTCATAAGGTGTAGTCATATAAGAGACAGTCAGCATGTCAGCAGAGTTTGGCATCACAACATATACATGCATACTAAGAGACTTTTTTTTTCTATTCAGCCTTTCCCTCACAGGGCTATATCTGAGAAGCATGAGTACAGGAGATGCTTACTAGGGACGCCAGAGACCAGACGCAGAGGTCGCAGGACACGAAAAGCTCGCAGGGCTTTGACATCAAAGCCGCCTGGCTTCCCACTCATGTGATGGGCCTCCCCAGGCTTGTGGGAGACTTGTTCCAGAATGACACTGAAGAGACTACAGGGGGAAAAAAAGGACAAGACAAAGCAGGGAAGATTGATTTCAGGATGATGGACCAAGTTTCCTTTCACCAGCATTCTGAAATCACTAGGATACCTTATACAAACTTCCACCTAGGTAACTCAAGATCTGTTAACTTTAAACTCCAGGATTCCTACCAATGGCTTTGCTCACTAAATAATTTTGGGAGCTAAGGCCACATTTAAGAGACATTTCAAGTAGGGGAAAATTAGGTTAAGAGTAGGTGTTGGTGTATTTCTGTCAGAATCAATTCATTTTTAAATGATTCTATCATCTAAACAATTGAGTGTTAGAAATGTTTGACAAGCTACTGTATTAATTTATTTAGCGTATGGTATATCATACATGGACTTGCAATATAAACATGTTGCCTAGATTATAAAAAACACAATAGAGTATGATTGTTAAAAAGATCCATATTCAGATTCTAATGTCTAGGGCCATCTAACCACTGAAGTGCACCACTGTTTACATGAAAAAAACTGGTATTTGCCCCCAGCTTACATCCAGTTATGATGTGGGACCCTGCCTCCAGTGAAGAATTTCACAGTGAAGCTATACTATAAATTTTTCCAGTTCTACTTTCTCCCACCCTTTAAAATTTTTTATAAACCTAATGACAAAATGACAATCCTAAATGCCCCTTTTTACATTAGTTCCCAACGATTTGGTTCTCTTGGTGTATGCCCATGTTTTAATACAGTTCAACAGACAATTTGCTTCAGAGTCTGTTAAACAAGATGTATGCAAAATATACACATGTGTCAACTCAGTTTCAAGAAGCAAGGAATATGGTGTATATGTAGTGTTAGGATTTATGCTCATGCATAAATCTAATTTCAGTATTACAAGTAATAAAAGGTGATAGAGATGTCTTCTTTTTAAATTAAAGCCATTATACTATTTAAATTAAAGCCACTCTGTGGCCTTCACCAGAAGAAAAATTCAGACAGCTCTATTGCCTCTTATGAAATAATGGAATGACTTACTCTGAAAATGTAAGGAGGAAAAATTATGTTAGCTGCATTTTTCTAATTATAATACTCTGATAACAAACAAATTTTCCTCTGCAACTCTTTAAGTCACAAGAAGTTGCTCAGGACTTGCACTGCCTTCTGTATGTCTTTCCACTTAAGCTAAAGCTAGGTTTTTTCAATGTATCCGTAGATTTTTCTTTCTTTTTTATTAACAGATGTTTCACTTGGAAATTATATTGACCAATCAGACCACTGTGAGTTAAACTCATATATTCAGCTAAAATAAATATTGTTTTTAAAAACTTACCCCACTACAACAATGACAAAATCAAGAAGATTCCAGCCATTGCGAATATAGGCGCTAGGATGCATGACCAGACCATAGGCAAGGATCTTGAGGAAAGTTTCCACTGTGAAGATGATGAGAAAAATATATTCCACTTGCTCCTGTAGTTTTGGGAGGAATAGCACCAATTTATACTTGCATACTGTAGTTGTTGTGTTGACAAATAGTCCAAAATCAGAGCCGTCCCTAAGAAATCAATTTATAAGATCCAAACTGTAGATTCCAGGAAACCCACACTAAAAAGGATTGAAAATTCCAGACAGGGGGAAATGACGAGGATTTCTCTGGAATATTTCAGTTCAACACCACCACGAGTGTTCTACAGAACTTGCTAGGAAAGAAGAGAGGGATATACTGAAGATACAAATGACAGAAGCGCAGCATCCTGGATATCTGTCACACATAAATACACCTTGCAAAAATTGCCCAGATCCTACCATCCAAAATTAGGAAAGCATAACACACAGCAAAAAAGAAGCATAGAAGCTTCTATGAACACTGCCCATTCTTTCCATATTCTTTTTCCATCCTAGTTCTTCCAAGTGCTGGAAAAAGAATATAGTCTCAGCACAGTCTTCTGTACCAGCTAATGTTCACTTTTCATTTAGTACCAACTAAATGGTTAAAACAACTCTGCCTCGACCTCAGAATTTATGAAATACTTCTTTCACCAAATGTAATTTCAGTTGCACAACTTTCCATGCTTAAGTCTCACACACTCACACACAACAAAACAGACTAGGAAATTGGATGATGTCTGACCTTACAGGTATTTTTGAATTTCTGTCAATGGATTATTTGGGATTTATTCCAAGGAAGTTGAGCTCCAACTCTAGTCTTGACCCCAGCTGCAATTAGCAGATGAACAGCTGTATTTGAGAGCTTTTGGTCAGAGCGACTAGAAATAAAGTGGTATGTGCAGTGGGGTCAAATCAAATAAAAATATTTATTACACTCATAAAAAAGACCAGCATAAAAATATAATTTTTTAAAAAATGATATGCACAAGGTTAAAAACATTTTTAAAATGACATTATAAAAATAAAATCTTTAAAAATCTATAAAAGGGATAAAAACTTTACATACAAAAATTGTTTTGTAGATACTTGCGTATCTAAAACCATATGTTCGTTTTAAAAATTGTATTTTTATGCTAATCTATGACCATAATTAAAATTTTGATTTGATTTGATCTGATTTGGCAGTGGAGAGGGGGAAATCGTCACATCAGCTGCCATGAGTCACATGGGTAGATTAATGCCTATTAGGAGATAATAGTTTTAATTAGCATTAAGGTATTGCCTTGGGCAGAAATCAAGAGGTAAAGATGGAACCATTAAGAAAGGAGGGAAGAGGCTGTTATGCAGGATTTTTGGGAAGAAAGTATAGTAACGCAGTAGCATTAGAACCAGGAAGCAGAAGTCAAAGTCAGGTTTCCAAAATTTGCAGGAATCTGTCTTTTGGTGCCTATTGAACCCTCTAACACAGTACTGTCTGCTTAGCAGCAATTTTTCAGGCTCCAGAGGCCTTCCAGAGGCACATTTCAATTCTACACTTTAAACCGTTGTAAAGGAACTCAGATCTTCAATCTGATATGCAAAGTCCATGTTTCATTAATGAAGTTCACACAGTCTTCTCACTGCTCATACATCTACTTTGTTTCCACCCATAACGTGAGGAAAGGCACTCACCAAGTTGTGGTTGGAGACATTGGAATCATCTTCTGGAAAGGGAATATAGACTCCTAAGGCCACACAATTAGCAAAGATTGTCATAAGGATGAGGATGTCAAAAGGTCTGGAAGACATTCAAGTTAAGGTATCAAACAGGAATTTTTTCTCCCACCCTCCTCCCTTCCTTTTCCTAATTTGCACATTTAGGATACTTCCACTCTACAATGCTGATAGCAGCTCTGCGGATGGGATTGTTCAAACGTAGACAGAAGAGGGCTCGTGGTGAACGGTGCACCACATTGGAGCCCTGGGTCTTATGCTTGTTCTGCTGCTGACGCTTCTTCTGAGCAAGGCTGCCAGTAGAGCCCAAAGTATCTGAACCTCCACTCGTAAGCGTCCATGCTATGGCCTGGCCTGATGCTTCCACAAAAGCCTCGGCTGCTGATCGGGGTGGTGCCTCTGGAGAGCCCAATGATGCAAAGAAAGAGTATGGTGACAAGAGACAGAAGGAATTAATTAGCACCCCATCCTCTTGTTTAAAATTTGCGTGTGTGAGTGTGAGTGAAGGGGCAAAATAACTATCTCCTCTTTTAAAAAAAAATCTGCAAAAAGAGAAGTGGTTAATGTAAAATACAATACAGCATGCTTCAGCTTGGAAAACTAATCCAAGCTGAAGGCCTCTATGAGGTCAATCTATTTATAAGTTTCTCTTGCATTTCTATCCCAGTGTATATCCCCTATTGATTTTACTATCAAATCTATACACTCCTGTAATTCTGGTACTGTTCCAATTTTAAACTATATCATAAATGCCTTACTTTAACTTCTTTTCTAGAGTGACAGGACTTTATTTCAAACAGCCATTCTAACAGCAAAGTTCTGTCCAATCTTCTAACAGTAGGACTGCAAGCTGCCCATCGTTTATTGAGTCCTATTTGAACACCCACTACTAATCAGTTCTACTAATTTTTGGAACAAGCCCCAGAGGATACAGTCCAATACATGCTTCTAATTTGATATGCGTAGGCTGCCCTATAAAATCTCCATCTGTCCATACTCTTACTCCTATAACCAAATATATCAACGTAGGGTTACTCACGTCCTCCGTTGCACTCCGAATTAGACATCTTGCAAGTTGGTTGTGTAAAGGGGAAGGAGATGTGTAAATTTCCAAAATAATTCTAACAGTTCAGATTGATTATCTCTTCACAGTGCAAGGAGGGATCTCCATTATTTTAGTATTTCTCCCCAGATGGGGAGGGAGGGCCAAGTTAAAAGCTAATGGCCTCATGAAAAGGGAGCACCAGTCCCCAGATGCATCTCTTGCTTTCAGTATAGGGGCTTTTCAGAAAGTAACCAGATTTCCCCCTTGTGTCTGCTTCGTGCTCATTTGCTCTCTCTCCGTCATTCTCCCTCCTTTCCCTTACTGGGTTGAGGATTAAGGCAGATTGCCTACTTTAAAGGGCAGCGCAAGAGGAAGGGAGGAGGGAGCTCACAGCTGGTTAGGTCACAGTTTGTGGAGAGGTGAGACATCCTTATCAAACAACAGGATGTGGCCCAGAGAGTAGTCATGATCCTCTATAACATTAGAAGAAGGGATACAGCCTTATCCCAATGCAAGACAGCACAACGAAGTATGTTGAGGACAGAATAGTTGAACGTTTGCATATAAAATTCTTCCATGACCAAAAATTGAACAGATGGCCTAGCTATGCTCGCACATCATAGTTTATCAATTAATTCACTTGTTTAGGTTTGCACAACACACTGAACTAACCACATAGACTGAATTCACCCCAATACACACTGGGCTAAAATATAGTTGGCCAATTTGTGGGTCAGAACATGGATAAACACAGCTCAAGTCTATTATATTAGTCCAGTGCACCTACCCTTCCTTTTCCAAGTAGCTTTGCTTGAACTTATTTGCTTCGCTGATTTTCTAAAACAGTGCATTCTGGAATTCAAACTCAAAGGTAGAATCTGTATGACCTGCTTGCCTCTTGTTAACTTAGTCATGGCTTACTGAATGGATTTGCATAATATCCTAAACCATAAACTAATTACATGGGCTGATTTTCTATGTTAGGTTAAAGGGCATTTAGCTAGTTTATAGTTCCATACCTGGTACAAACACCATTCAAACCTTGTTTATCTACTTCAGGGTTCATTTACCTGGAAGACCATCTTGCCCATATCTAAATCTTGCACTTGGAGGCCTTCTCCAAGTGCCCCTAAAAAATGAAAGTAGATGAGTGCTTGCCAGGAAGAGGGCATTTTACAGAGGAAGCTGTTCCAAAAATACCTACAAAGATTTATTCAACCAACTTCACCTTTACACAAATACCTACAACAGGCTTAGACACAGTAAAAAAAATAAAAATTAATTAGAAGTTAGATTACATAACATCAATGACACATTTACAATCACAATAAAGTGACACTAAGCAATTATAAAATTTTAAATGACTTACACTACCTAGTATTTGCAGATTCAAGCTACAACCCTTGTATCCCTCAAAGTCTTACAAATTTAAATTTTTAATTAGTTGCAGTCTGCTCTGTTTAATGATTATAGTGTAACTGTTTGTTTTTATAACCAGAGAACATCTCAGAAAGATGGGTGGTTAAGAAATAGTAAATATAAACAAGCAAAATACTTTATCAACTTGCCATAAACATATCGTTAATAAATAAATGAATTATTTTTTCTTCAGTGGGTACTCTTAGGATTCTTCCAGGTAAAGTTGCAGCAATGAGAAATATTGTGCACCTACTCGGGCAAAAGAATAATCAGGGTTTCTCTGTGCTCCCAGCCAATAAAATGCTGCAAAGGTACGTTTGTATGAAAAACAAACTTCACCTTGAAATATTCTTATAAGTATTGTATGATTAAAATAAAGCATAGAAATGTCCAATACTTCTTTGCAAGTGAAGAATGAATTTCCTCCAGGAACTTTTCTCTAACGAGAAAAGATTGGTTGGTTGGCTTAATGGAGGTTTGCTATTCCATTAAATGAGCAAGAGAAACTCCATGTTAAAATCCCTACCTTCAGCAGTTTATTTTCCAGCTTGAGGCATCAACTTATTTCAAGAGGGTTGTTTTAAACTGCCTTGGCTTTCACTCTCCATCCCAGTCTGTAATGTATGTGTGTCATACACAGTATGCCAGGTTTGATAGCTGGCCAATATTTGCATTTTTAAATTAAATTGCAATACTGCCCGATCGCATATAAGCGATCATCACCTTTTTAGCAGTCAGGGCGCGTTTAATTTACTTCTCATAAGTGGTAGAAGATTATAACCTGATGCAGTTGAGGGAAAATGTTTCAACCTAAGGCAGATTTGGCTGACATAACGAGGATTCAGTTGCTAGGAGACAGCTGCTCCTAATTGCCCGCTTTCTAGACGCTCCTCCTTCCCGAGTCTTGCCGCGGAAAGACTACAACCCCCGGCATGCTCTGCCTTCCCGCTTGCTTTAGAAAGGCCTTGCAAAACCATAAATATCATGTAGAGAGACCAATGCTTCTAACTTCTGCGTTCATTGACGTTTTCCTTTGTTTCGCCCCCTCCCCCCCCCGAAAAGAAAGTGAGGTATTAATAAGAATCATTGCAGAAATTTTAATGCAGCAAAAACGCGGATGCTCGTGTTGTTTCGTGGGAGTAAAACTTGGAAAGAACGCGCGTGCTTTTAACCTTGAGATATCGGACTGGGACAATAGCACTCAGATGCAGGTCACCATTTGACCATAAAGCTCAGTGGGTTAGCCTTAAGAGAGTTGCTTTCCCTTAATCCAAGCTACACTATGAGGTTGCCGTGAGGATACATTGGGGATTCCTCTCACGTTTTGCTCCTAGAAGAAAGCCAGGATATGAATTAAGTGCATCTAAATTGGGAAGTGAATTTAAGAGGAAAGGCGCTTGATCATTGTGGCTACCCGAGAGGGTTTTATCAATGGGAGCGTTTATCAAAGAACATTTGCTACTTCTTTTAATTCGTAATAATGGACTATATTGCACGTAAATTAATGTCTCCAACAAAACAGCCCTCAATCAGAGATAAATAAATTGGTATTTGTAGGACAATTCTTAAAAGCAGCAGCAGTAGTAACAGCAGTAGCGCAAATCACACTTTTCACATGAAATAAAATCAGCATGAAAAAGGGGGAAAATCTGCTGGCAAAACTGCTTTGAAAAGAGAGGTGCCGCTTGCCCACCATAGGCTCTCTAAAGAGCTTGTATTTCTCCGCGGGCTTTAATAAATCCGTCGGAACAAAGACGTTTGCAGCGAGCGCGGAAATGTCCTCTCCGACCGTGTTAGTCTATCTATAATATCTCTGCTCCACGGCCGGGATTGCAAACGCTTTTGCCGCCGGGCCCGCACTACAAATCCCAACGTGCAAGGCGCAGGGGGAGGCCACTAGGAGATTTGCACTACACTTCCCATCGTACTTGTGGTGGGTCCTGTGACTGAGTGCCTGGCCCACCTCGGAGCGGTGAGTATTCGATCTTTTCCTCCCGCAGCCTCTTTGGTTTCCTTTCCTTGCAGAACCTTCTGAAATTCGGAAATGCCTGCTAGGTTTCATTTCAACCCGTCTAAAAACGGTAGCAACCTCTGGGGCTGAAAGCCTCCGCTTCCTCTTCCTTTTCGAAGACTTCGGACGCCTTTTAAGAGTGGACATGGTGCTCTGGGTTGCTTACTGGAGTCTTTGGACCGCGGTAGGCGAATGCCTTACCGTCTGGCATGAGAACGGCGGAGCCCAAAACGTTTGGGGGTGAAACACAGGTTGAAAAAGCTATCCCGCAGCTTTCTGATATATTTATTTTAATCGATTTCTGCGACCGCCTACCCTACTGAAGTGATTCGAGAATGCTGACAAAGACTAAAAGATACAATATAATTACAGTACAGAAAATAAATTTCACAACCAACTGAAACACAAAGTAGCTAGTCCATACACTAAGAGTGTGGGTTCAGTAACTCTCCCAATGTCCATGCCTGGGAAAATAACCTAGTCTTCAGAGCTTTCGGAAAGGTGAGCAGACTGAGGCCCAATGTAACCTCAGTTATTTGGTGTTTAGAGGGCAGGTTTAGTCATAGAGAATGCACATTTCCTGGATCCTCTTAGATGACAGTCTTTGATCAACAGGGTCCAGGGCATGCTACTTCTGCCCAACCTAATGGGATGAATAGAAACAGTGAGAATAAGACACACCCATAATTGACCAGGCCATTGCATTTTGGACCAGCTGAAATCTCTGAATGTTCTTCCAAGGGCAGCTCCGTGCAGGCAGGGGTGTCAAACTGGCAGCCAAAAGGCTGGATGTGTCACACCCAGGCCACACCCACCCCAGCTCCGCAAAGGCAAAAAAGTCACGATATGTTGTGATCTCACATGACGCAGTCGAGTTTGACGCCTGTGAGGTAAAGTATATTGCAGTAATCCACTTGGGAGGTAATCAGAACATGAGTGACTGTGCAGTACCTCTTGATCCACAATTGAGGTACAACCCAAAACTGCAACTGCTCCCCATCCCTGGTCATGACTGCCACCTGCTTGTTGTACAGGAGCTAGGATTCCAAGAGAACAACCAAATTGCAGACATTGTTCTATCTGTAGCAGCACAACCCCATCCAGAACTAAAAATGAAAAATCACCAGATCCAGGAAGCATAAAACCAAATGCGGTTCCATCTTGTTAGGGCCTGTTCTTCCCCATTCATTGCCTCATAGCCTCCAGGCATTGAGACAGAAGCTCCAAAGCAGGGGCCTTCAAACTTGACAGCTTGAAGACTTGTGGATTTCAATTCCCAGAATTCCTCCTCCAGTCATGTTAGCTCAGGAATTCTGGGAGTTGAAGTCCACAAGTCTTAAACTTACCAAGTTTGAAGACCCTTGCTCCAAAGCATCACTTGGCCATCCAGGGGTGGAGATATTGCAGTTGGGTATTGTCATGTATTGATATCTTACTCCATGCTTTCAAATGACATCACCCAGCAGCTTCATGTAGATGTTAAACAAGAATGAAGAGAGAATTGAGCCCTGAGGCAACCTATGCAAGAGAAGCCATTAAGCAGATTTTTCTCCTCCCCCCACATCAGTGACTACAACTGATTTTGGAAAAATGTGGATAATGAACATAACACTATTCCTCCAACTCCTAACTCCTGGAGCCAGTTGTTTCAATCCCATACCTCCTCATCCCTAAGCTCCACTGGAAAGGGTACTGGTGTTGGCTTACAGTACCATGGTATGGTCTGCAAGGACAAAACAAAAAGCTGCCTGCCAAAATGTATTTTCCATTTCTAAAAAAAAATCCTACATATTTTTGGAAGTGGGAATAGTGTGTCGTTGTCAGAGAGCAACCCAGAAAATGTTACCAAGCAGCAGAGTAGGAGTGTTGCCCACTCCAAGTTTGTCTGCTGCTGGCCTGATTGCAAAACCAACATCATGTTTGAAAACCAGGGGCTGGGTTCCTGCACTGTGATAGCCCAAGCTAAACAAGCCACTTGTACAGACTGTGTGAACTACATTATATTGTTCCTGGGTCTCATTGCTTATTTTATAGCTGTTTGTACATTGAAGAAGTTGGGCTTTGTTAGTGATGCCATGGCTGAAAGAAGAGGAAGGGATTTAAAAAATAATAATCTTTGAGCCAGTTTAGTCTAGTGGTTAGGCACCAGACTAGAAATTGGGAGACTGTTTGCCTTGCCTTGGGCATGAAAAATGTCTGAATGTCTTTAGGCAGGTCACGCTCAATTTACAAGTTTTTGATGTGGGAAAAATAGGAAGAAGTATTAGATAATATTTCCTACCTTGAGTTTATAAAAATGATAAAGGTGGATATAAATAACAAAACATGGAAGATGAGCTGATTGTAAGCTGTACTGATAAGCTCTATCACAGTAGCAACACAGGAAAGTTTACAATGCTACTTTGGCAGCCTTATGCATCAGTCTTTCCTTTCTGGTGAGTTCTAAAGTATATTGCATTTGCAGCTCTCAAAATTTTCAGCCATCAAGAATGTGCTAGATTGTGGAAGATCTCTTTCCATCTATATGTCTTGTAGTGTAATTGTGCAATTCAAAATTGCAATTTTTGAACATTTCAAAATATTTCTTCCCTTTTTTAAAAAATGATTTATTCAGAACTTTTACCAAAAATGTAACAAAAAGACCAGCCAAAAGCAGCAACTTTTCCCCAAAACATCTCACTATTTGTGAATAAGCAAAACTCAAATGTCTAAAAGGAAATTGCTTTACTCCCTGGTAGATCATAGATAATAGATAAAGTCAAAGATGGCCATGGGCCTAGGATAGAGAACTCTATATGGTGTGAAAAGGTCCTTTTTAAAAACATAGCCGGCCGTTGTTTCTCTGGAGGCAGCAACAGATGCACTTGGTACAGGAGTGTCATGTTTCTTGAGCCTAGCCTTAACTTAGAAGAGGATTCCTGTCTCAAACCAGATTTTGAACATCATATGAAAAAAAAGAACAAGGTGGATGCCTGTCATGGCCACCTTTTTCTGAGTTTCTCCCATTTTGGCAGTGCATTCCTCTGACCTTTTGGGTTGAACAGGACTTCCATCTCCTCAACACAGTCTATCATGACGGTTGAGGGTTTTGGTATTTACAATTCACAAAATACTCAAATATTGTTTGTTTTTGCTATAACATTAGGTATAAACTCACCCATATTGTACAAACACAATTAAGCAATGGTTTATTTAATAAATCATATTACCCGTGTATTTGAAAGGTGTTACATTGATGAAGGCTGCCCTAGGGAGTCAAGACTACCAATAAGGGGAAAGTTTATAATAAGATATAACCTGGGGTTTTGGTGTTCTAATCTGTTTCACCTATAATGTCTTTTATTCTCAGTTGCTAAGATTTTGGCCGCTTCATCCATTCCACATGTAGCTGAACAGTTATATGAAGGTTTTTCATCCATCCAAACTTCCCATAGTCTGCCCTTTTTTCTTTCACAGGCAGATACATTATTGGCTGAGTATACGCACAATACCATGTTCTGCTTTGTTTAACCATGATTTGTAGAACAAGCCATTATTCCCATGGTTACATGATCAACATTCAGGCACTTGGCAACTGCCATGTATTTATGACAATTGTACTGTCCCAGGGACATGTGATCACCATTGTAAACTTCCCAGCTGGCTTTCATCAAGCAAAGTTAATGGGGGAGTCCAGATTCACTTAATGACCGCATGATTCGCTTAACAACTTCAGTGGTTCACTTAACTGGCAAAAATGTAAAATAGGGCAAAACTCACTTAACAACTGTCTTATTTAGCAACAAAAATTTTGGCTCAATTGCAGTCATGAATCAAGGACTACCTGTATTGATTAGTGTGACATGTGAACTAGACCACTGTCCAGACCTGGTTGTATTTTTTTTTCTTTCAAGTCAATATGAGCCCCTAGCGACTGCTTGAACTATTCTGTGCAATTTACTTAACACAATTTTTGGAAATGACTTGCCATTGCCTCTGAGGGATGAGGCAAAAGAATGACTGAAACTCAAAGTTACCCAGTTGGCTTTGTGGCTTGAACAGGTGTAGAAATCTTTGTCTCTAGTTTTCATCTTCTGCCTTAGCTACCCTACTAAGCTGGCTTTCTTGGGTTTATATAGTTTGGTATTTTTAGGGGGGCAGGAAAACAGCGAAGAGTAGGTGAGAATGAAAGCTCAATAAAATTATGAATGGTGTGGCAAGATACAGTCTCCTACTAGGTCAATCAATAAAATGATACGGATAATGAAATGGGAGAAACAAATATTTCAGTAACACATAAGATATGGAACTCACTGCTACTATCATAGGGTTTGTGGTTGCTCTTGGCTTAGATGCTTTAAAAGAGCAAATAGAAGGAAAGGGTATTAGCAGGAAAGCTGTATGGACATTCATAAAAGAAAGTTTAATAGTGAATTTGAGACTCTAGCAACAAATATTGAGAGCCACAATCACCTGTGAGTCCTGTTTTTGATTTTTTGAAAGATCCATTGGACATTATTGTAGCAAAGGAGGCTATTTACATTTCTTGAGCTAATTCAGGGTGGTAGCACTTATATACTCTTGTGTATAAGAGAATCTTGTGTATTAGAAAACCAGAAACCATTGTTCTAAATCATGGGTGTCAAACTCGATCATGTCATATGATGTATTGCGATATTTTTTTTGCCTTTGCAGAGCCGAGGTGGGTATGGTCTGTGCGTGATGCATCGAGCCCACAGGCCTCCAGTTTCATACATCTGTAAATTTTGGCTACAATCTAGGCTGGCTCACCATAGCAAGAATTAGCTGAATTAACTGAGCAGTAACATTTTTTCAATTAGAAATGCTTAGTTTTTTCTTTCTTTTTTAGGTCATTGAGTGCCAGAAATTATGTAAAAGGTTATGTATAGAGCACCAGAGAAGTAAAAACAGTTGGTAGATGAGTAACATTCGAGAATTTACTCATGAGTTCTCAATCAGCAAGATGAAATGCAGTTGGGAAATAGAGCTAAGGAGAAATAAAGAATTCTGCCTATCCCCAAGGACACGAAGTGGTTGCTTGAAAACTCCTTGTTTGAGTTTTGCTGCTATAAATTATTGGCTCTCTTGTAACACTAGGTCATCCTTTTCTACCAGGCATTCCTTTGTCCTAGATGTCCCGGCATCATGGAAGAAGTAGACAAGATCCTGATACATTCCCTCCGCCTCTCTGGGACGTAAGGCCATCTTTATGTGTGCCGTGTTGGGTATGCAGGGGGTTTGCTGGATGGGAATGGCAAGAGAGTGATTTGATATGGGAGCTTTGTTTTTGCTTAAATGCAAAGACATCTTTAAGTTTTGGTTGATGGATGATGACTTCATGGACACATGAAGTGCTTTCTTGGCCGCAGTGAAGAAATGGCTTACCATTGCTTCTTATAATCTACACGTAACACGCCCATCTAAAGATAAATTCCGTCTTCTTAACTTTTATGCAATGGAGATGAGATGCTGCTCCCAATTTAAATTTTGCTTTCTGTTAAAGAACACAAAAAAAATCTTCAGGTGCCTAGAAAATCGAACTAGAGCTCTAATATCATGAGCTGTAATAAAATAAAACCCATGAAACATATAATGAATTGAAATTATCCAGGGGATCTGATTTACTGCCTTTATGGAAAAGTTTTCTCTGAGTTCTGGCAAATATAAGTGATGAAGGTTGCATGTCCAAGGTGCTTACTCTGTCCCTCTGGTTTCTAGCCTTAGAAACTTGGCTGGAGAACTTGGCTGTCTTGCAAATATCCTGGCTATGTACCCAACTAGGTATTTCACTGCTTCTGAATGCTGTGTGGGAGGAAGCAACTGACAGTTGCTTAGCAACTATGAATAGCTTAATCTTTAGAGTGCAAACCTTTATTGGCAATCCCATGATTCCCTTTGAATAGCAATGATAATTAGCATGAAAGAGCAGATCCATAAGAGTAATAATCCCACTGATTGAAGATAAACCCCCATCAGGTATAATGTTCCACTAAGAGTTTGGAGATCATCTTACCTTCGCAGTTCCAAGATTTATGTTCAGTTCTTCCTAAGTTGTCCTTATGTGCCTACATGCAGCACTTGACTGGTGAGTCATGAGTTGTGCAGGCCTGCTAGAAAGCAATAAATCCAGCAAAATATGAAATGGGCATGCAAACATTTAAAAGATGCGGAACCACAGTAGTTCTTAAAACAACCAGCATTTTTTGCAGAATCCCAGTGCTGTCACTACATTCTCTTTCAAACAAGAATCCATATTGATCTTTCATTAAGCACTCAGTATTTCTGGAGCACAAATGAGGGTCCAGGGGACTGAGAAAAGTTGCAGCTTGGCTCACAGCTGTGGACCCCACTGTAAAGGCATGCCTGGGATCATAACCTGACTCACTACACTGAATAAGCAGTGGCACTCTGAAGAAATTGTTAGCTATAGCGAGTTACTCCTGTTCAGTTGCAGTGGAGCTGTGGAGATGTGAAAACCAGGAGGTAGGAAAATGCTTCAACATACAAGGAAGAGCAATTATTCCTCATTTTCCAGTTTTTCTTCCCTTGGTTTTCTGCCTGTTACCTTTATTCGGCATCCTCCACAACTGGGCAGCTTGAACAGATAACTGACTGAGTGAAATCCTATTAAGATTCAACAGAACTAAAAGGTTTGGTGGTTGGCGTTCTGTTAGCTTATGCACATTTTATTTTTTAGCTCAGAGGCCACCTTTGAGTGTGATATTGGACAGATGTGTGCTGCCTAGTGTCATTTCTTTTGCAGTTTAATAATTGGGTGTGAGAAAAAGCGCAGGCTTTCCTCTCCCAGCAAAGGAGATGTATAGGTGAGTTCATACTGAGTATAATCCTTGCTCTACCATTCTCCCCGCCCCTCCCCTTCTCACCTAGGGATATTCCAGAGGAAGTTCAGAGCATCCGTGAGTTCACTACTGAACTGATAGTTGAATCTGTGGTACGCTGCCTGCGGGTCATCAATCCTTCTGTGGGAGCAAATCTGAGCCACATTCTCCCTCCAGGCATGTCTGCCCGTTTTCGGATAGGCATGAGCCTGGCCCAGGCTTGTCAGGTAAGTGAGTCCTGATGCATGAAGGATGAAATGTTGTCCCCTGAAGTAATTTTATTCTGGAAACATCTCCTGGTCTCTAGTACAATAGGTTGCTCTTTTTAAACTTGAGGTCCTTGCTGTGCAGAACTGGTATATAAAGTAGTCCTTCCTCTAATATTATTTCCCATCAGATGTGTGAGGTAACCAAAAAATATCCTAATATTAGACCTGACAGATTAGGAACCAATGATAATTAGCACTCTTGTTCTTCAAACCCATGTATTTTCAGTGGTTGGTACTTCAAAGCTGAGACACAAAAAACCTTATTTCTAATCCTAGCTCATCCTGCTTCACTTTTCTGTCGTCTAGGACTTGGGATATCAAGGGGAAGTGGGCTATCAGACATTCTTGTACAGCAATGAGCCTGAAATCCGACGCCTTCTCCTTTTCCTGGTAGAGAAGTTTCCACGAGATGCCTCAGAAGATGCCAACCAGCCTGTGGGTATGGAGGACTCGGGGGGTTTTAAAGAAAAATCAGGACACATCAAGGCCAAATCTACAAATTGTAATTGTGTGTTTAAACTGCTTTTCCTTGCAGGCAAGTCTGCCACTCTTCACAGAGCCATTGCTGCCACTATCAAGGGGCAACTGGCCATCCCATGGGTACCCCCTGCCTGCCGTACTCCTGGCTTGCAGCTTTTGCAGGTTTGTTTCCCCCTCCTCAGCTTAAGCTGGTAGCTTGATGAGCAAAATCTGGCACAGCACTTTTACTCCCGAGAACCAAAACTTTTGAAAGAAGTTTCTAGCCCTCATGAATCCCTAAAGCTCCTTTGCAGAAATGCAGGAAGATTTTGCAGATGCCCATGGTGACTCTTGAATCTTTTCTTTAACTCCCGGATCAACCATCTTCTTTTCCCAGTATTTTTTCATTCATTTTTTGTTTCACAACAATACCTATCATCTTCTTTGATAATAGTTCCTCAATGTCTACAGCCACCCAGTTATAGCATTCTGAACAAAACATGCTGACCGATACTAAATTAAGCAAACATATATTCATTGATTTGCAAATGCAAGCAAAAAAGACAGGGATATTCTCTCCTGAAGTGCACACTCCACTGGGTAATTTGTTTTCCCCTCTCCCTCTGCTTTGACGGTTTATTTATTTATTTCCAGCCTTAATTTTACATTTTTGTCCTTATACAACCCTTTTCTCTCTATGGGTGTTCTTGATATTTTCTGTTTTTAAAAGACAATAATTCGTTCTTCAGACCTCCCCCCCACCCCGCTTTCATTCTTGCCAGGGTTCACGCTTGATGAAACAATTCCAGGCGCAACGATTGATCCTGCCACAGGAGTCGGACCCATTTTCTGGGAAAGTATCACCAGGTGGGTTCTGCTTCTTGACTCAGGAAAAAGGAATGCTTCCTAGAGATTGAATTGTTCTCTTTGATGTAGCCTGTACATTTCATATCCTTGAAAGAAAACAATGGGCAGGCAGGGAGAGGGTGGTTTACAAAGTTCCCTACATGATGCTATACAAATGAGAGGGGAAAGAGTGCGCCTCAAGGAGTTTACAACGTTCAGACATGGGAGACAACAGAAGAAGAGCAGGAAGATGGTCAACAAAGTGAAATATTATGCATTCTCTATAGTTACACAAACTTGGGTTTAGTGTGCTGGTTTGTGGAACTGAGAATTGTGGAAAAGAATATAACCTAGACAGTGTGTTCCTGCTCGGACAGCTTGTGGTTTTTAATCTGAGATTTCCAGTTTTCTGGGGTTCTTTGCTTAGAAGGCATTGTGTGCTGCTTATGTAGGTGATATTCTTGTCTCGCCTTATCAGTTTTTTAAAAAGAGATAGAGTGAAATTCCAGAATGCTCACACCGGCAATGTATGCACATTACTCTTGAAATATGACAAAGGTATTTTCTTTTTTTAAAAAAAAACTCATCTCCCAGGAGGTGGTCATGTATGCAAAACTTCAGGATGTGCACAATATTGTGGAAACTTCTCATTTGTGTACTTAATAGCTATCTGTCCACTTGGGATTTTGGAAGAAATATTAACCAGCTTGAGTAAATGTGACTGGCGTTGTTTTCTTCTCCCTAGAGAGGAGAGAATTCTTTGTCAAATTCCTGCCTCCTGTGTCAGCCCAGCTTCCTCAGCCTGCATCCTTGGTGCCATCCTTGTTGGAGCTTAATATGGCTGAGCTGAGTGCAGCACAAGAGTGGGACAGCGAGTGGAAGAGCCAGGGGCTTGGTTCCCGCATGACCCCAGAGGTGGGCAGTAAGGAGTGAATGGAAGCTGCCTGCCTACCACTTCATGGCCACTGGTGGTAGGATTAACAGCAACTAGTAGTGATTCTCACATTTTTGTCTCACAAAACCTCAGCGCCCTTATGGATTAGCCTTATATGCCAGAAGAAAGATTTACTCAATTAAGCTTAATGTATTAAACTTACTTAGTGAACTTGTCTGCTGCCTAACTCTCAATGACTTTGGATGGTTCGCAACAGTGAAACACAAGGGAGAATCAACAAAATAGGGCAGGTGGAGCAGGCCGGATGGGGTGAAGCCAGGGCTGTCCCTCTTTCTTGCCAAAGGCCTGGGTAAAGAACCAGGTCTTCCCTGCTCTTCTGAACAGTAGCAGAGTGAGGGCCATCCAGATCTCAGGGAGCACTTCATTCCAGAGTATACTGTAGGTGCTTGTGGAGAGAAGGAACCCTTCCAAGGTTGCAATAGATAAAATTGTTGAATCAAATGTACCAGGAGTATGCCAACCCTGCAAGGTTGAATCGACAGGGCAGATACTATGGGAGACAGGTGGTCCCTCAAGTAACCAGGCCCTGTGCTATGTAGGGCTTTAAAGGTCATGACCTTTACCTGGAATTACAACCAGAAGCAAATCGACAAGCAGTACAGCAAAGCGGAGTTGTAACCTGGGCATACTTAATACATCCTTGGCTTGCTGCCCTTCTGATGTGGGGAAGTCCAAATTCTCTTTTTCCTGCCTGCTTTCAGAGGTTGCCCAAGAAGTAAAGAGGCCAATCTCCTCTCTTCTTTTTCTCAGGTTGCACCTTTCCACAAGTTCTTAGTAATGCTTTTTCAGAGTATGCAGGATACCTTGCTAGAGGTTGGGTTTTCTCTGCAGATAAATATTCAATGTTTTCTGTTATTTGATTTCCAGAACTCTGAATCTAACCAAAATTTGAACCTCTGGGCTGGGAACCACCATCCATCAAATATTATTGAAGTGAACACTTCGGCAGCTTTCTTAATT
Source organism: Pseudonaja textilis (assembly GCF_049901715.1). Classification (NCBI taxonomy): domain Eukaryota; kingdom Metazoa; phylum Chordata; class Lepidosauria; order Squamata; family Elapidae; genus Pseudonaja; species Pseudonaja textilis. The sequence continues at coordinate 147,355,522 of NC_141991.1, forward strand.
GACTGTGCTGGCGAAGACTATCGGGTGTTGCAGCTCAGCAATATTTGAAGGACATAGCTACTCTGCTACTGCAATAAAGGAATAAAATTAACTTGCAGCAAACACAGTGTGGGTGGTTACTATTTCCAGAGATGTTGCTCATAACTTCCCACTCTTATTCTTATACCTTGCGTCCCCACCCACCCCCCGTATTGCCCCTTCCTCAGGAATATCGCCAATGGAAGCATCAACGACTGCACCATCGACTCTTGGACCAGCTGCGCCAAGCTTCTCCTCGTGCTGGCCCATCTCAACAAGGGACAGCCAGCCGAGAGCTGCTGCAGGTGCTAGAGACCTTCGGTGCTGGCCACGAGCAAGCCGGTGCACTAGCCAAGGGCTCTCGCTTCACCCACACTCAGCATTTGGCCTACAAGCAGGTATGATTGTAATTTGGGGCAGGGAAATTAGGATTTTAAACAAGGGTACATGTGAGAGAGCTACTGCTTTGCTCTGGGTAGATCAGTGTGACTTGAATTCTTCAGTAGATATCAGTTGGAGAAGTCTATTGGTCAAAGCAAATTTGGTGGGGAAGGACAGAAGTAGTAAAATACCTGAAGTTGACCTTCCATTTCAATTGACCCCCAACAGGATGCAGAAATCCCAACACAGGTGGAGACTTTGCCAAACTCTCGGACATCAGAACAGGTAAACATGGGCACTTTAAGATGCAGGAGAGGGAGGTTCAACCCATTTTCTTTAGCTCATTCTATGCATACTTTGGAAAAAGACTGCTTATGTATTGTAGAAGAGGGGTCCCCAACCACCGGTCCCCGGACCGGTACCGGTCCGTGGATCATTTTTTACCGGGCCGCAAAGCTTGGGCACCGTGAGGGAGAGGGAGAAAAGAGCGCTACGGTATGCCCAGCGCTAGCCTCCCTTTTCCTCTCCTTCTCCCCCGTCAACCACGCACACGCACGCGTGCAGATAAAGCTGTTGCTGTTGCTGTTGCTGCTGCTGCTGCTGCTGCACCACGACCCGGAGGAACAGATTGAGCACAGGTGCTGAAGGAGCGCCACGGCGTCGGTCGCCAGAGCGCAAGGAAGCAGCAGCAACTGTGGCGGCGGCGGCGGCAGCGGCTGCGCCTCCGACTTTCCCGGGAAAGGTCATTCCCTGACCAGTCGCACTTCCCGGCCCACGCTTGCACCCCTCGTCCCCCCTGCCACCCACTTCCTCGCAGGCGGAGGCGGGAAGCTGCGAGGAATTTGGGCGTGCTTTCTAGCCGGCTGTGCCAAGTCTTTTTTTTTTTTTTTGCCCAAGGCTGGAAAGAAGAAGGGTGACGGGTCACTGAGGAAGGTGAGAGAGACTGGGAAGGGGGAGAGAAGCCCGGCTAAAGCAGCTCACGCTGCTTAGGGACTAATAGTAGAAGGCGGTGGTTGGCAGCACTTGCCACCAGGCGATGCTTCCGGGTTTTCGGTTGGAAAGCGGCAGTTGGGTGCTCGCTCCTTAGTTTCGTCGAAGGGGGGGGCGGCTTCGAACGAAGAGCCGTCCCGATGGCGGTGGAGTCTTGCGTTACTCAGGTACCGGTCCGTGGAAGAATAAATAATCGTGAAACCGGTCCCAAAAAAGGTTGGGGGTCACTGTTGTAGAATGTTTCAGGAGAGCAAGTTAGAGAGCATATTTTAATTGGGTGGCCTACTGTGACTTTGGCTTCTCCTACCGTTCACTGCATAGAATTTTAGTAGGTATCCTTCACTACTGACCACAACATGTGAGGCATCTTATTTTGCATCTTAATATTCTAATCAAAGGTGCTCCATTTTCAGGTTTGTTTATATATTGCTTGCCTTAAATTGCTGATTTCACACTTAGCTACCAAACTCAGGGAGTGTCCTTCCTCTTCACAAGTTATGATTTATACATACTTCAAATAACAAAACAGAAACTCTGATGCAGAATTTTAAAATGGTGTGAAAGCAAATGAATAATATTGTGGCTGCAGGAAAGGCTCCCTAATAACACAAGGAGGGATCCTGCTAAATGCTTTGAAGTGCTATTGCATACGGCTTTTAATGCACCCTCGGCTTTCCTTATTCCAAAGGTTTGGAACACAAATACATGAAACTATGAAACTTTCAGCAAAAGTGAATGAAAGCTCTGACCACATTAAGTTAACAGTACAGCCCTGTTCCTCTGCTGACTGTACCCTATAAGCCAATCTGAACTCTGAATGATAAACTGCAGCTAAAGATAGTTACAAAATTGGGGGAGGGAGAAGTAAGAAATGTGCTGGAAGACATTGGTTGCAATCTCCAAAGCTTATTGAGCCCAAGCTGACTTATTTCCTGAGCTTCTAATTGCTTGTTGTCCTATGAAACCTAGTTTCCCTTTGGGTTGTTTATGTCCAAAGGAAAAATAGGGAGCCCAGTTACACAAAATCAGTTTCTTAGATAAAGCTGTTTAAAGTCTATGATACTCACTGACAGAGACATTGTCTGTTTGACAGAATGCAAACAAGGATAAGAATAGAATGCCTGAACAGAAAAATTCCAGAAAATCACTGTTTTTAATTTTTTTTTTATTTTTCTCCTCTTTCTTGTTGTCCCAGGAGTTCCGGGAAAGCCAGGCAGCAGAACTGGAAAATTTGGAAAGTGAACTGAGCCATCTCATAGCACAGATTGAGGAACTGGAGGGTCAGATGTCCACACTGGGGCTGACCCTCACACAGGTGAGAACGTAGCAATGTTATTGTCACCTGGTTGGACCATACTAACTCAAAGGAAGAATTGCCAGGTGTCCTTTGTACCCCGTGACCTTGCTGCAGGGAAAAGGCTGGTGGATTTTAGTAAAACCCATGATGCAGGATGGCAATGGGATGATTTAGGGCAGGGGTCCCCAAACTTGGCAACTTTAAGACTTGTGGACTTCAACTCCCAGAATTCTGGGAGTTGAAGTCCACAACTCTTAAAGTTGCCAAGTTTGGAGACCTCTGATTTAGGGAGACTTTATGGGGAGATGTGGGAGTCAGCAGTGATCCACATCACTAAAAAAATTCCTATGGAAATCCCTCTGAAATAAATGGGATTTTCCAGGGGTTTGTAGTTATGTTACCGTGAGAGTGCTATCTGAGCTTCCTTCGGAATTTGTTTTGAGAGGAATCCATTCTTTCCTCAGGTGGAAGGGGAAGTACGGCAGCAGCAGATGGCAGTGACGGAGCAGGAACAGGTCCTGCATGTGAAAGGCCGTACGGTGGAACTATTGCCTGACGCTGAGAACAACATGGCCAAGTTACAGGTAACAACAGGAGGTGGGGAAGTGATAGAGGAGCTGGGCCAAAAAGAGAAAACAGTCCTTGGAAGTACAAATAATCAGGAAGGAAAAATACAGTGAAAAGTGGAAATGGTTCTAAAGTAATTGTAAATGGAGCCATTGGAAAGGGAGATCAAAACCTTTTCTATGGCTTGCTCACAGTGGCTGTAGCAAAGGGCAGACAATTGATGGATATGGATTGCAGAGAATGTGGAAGAAAAGCTTGTCCTTGTAGATAGAATGGGGAAAGGGGATGCTTGAATTGTGTTTGGTACAAGCTTTTATTAAGATGAGTTTGCTACGACCTTCCCAGTTAGTTATTCTCAGTATTGCTAGCTGGCCGTTCCAAAGAGTGGAATTGTCCACTTGAAGAGAATAGAACGTCTCACCTTTCCCTGTAATTGTGGAGGAAAAAGAGCTTTAAGTGCATGCAGACAAGCAGCCTATCTCTGTTTCTTTTCCTTCTTTTCTATGAATGGAAGAGAACATTGTGTAGCAAATATCTGGAATGAGGTGGTACTATGGATCCCACCATCTTGTTTCGTCCTTCAGGTGCTGGTTGAGAGCAGTGCGCAAAGAGTCATCCAGCTGGCAGCCCAATGGGAGAAACACCGGGTGCCACTCATCCAGGAGTTTCGAGAACTGAAGGCTCTCCATGATTCCAAGGAGGTGATACAAGCAAAGGGGGGCGAGGGAAACCCTTCTTCAGAAGAGAGACTCGATGGTGATGATGCCGACCTTCTGATGATACTGACCCTCTCCTCCCGTTTCAGCTGGAATCATCACAGCGCTTGTTGGAGATCAGGGAGCTGCACGAGCGGATCCGATTGGCCGCTGATGAAGCTAAGCGCAAGGATGACCTCTACAAACAACTGGTTGGTGATGTGTCTCACCGGTTTGCTGCAGTTGGATCCTTGCTAAAACATAGTTTGCCATACATAGGAGAGTGATTGGGACAATGGTTCCTTCCATGACTGATTGTTTAAATCAGGGGTCTCCAACCTTGGCAACTTTAAGACTTGTGGACTTCTGGGAGTTGAAGTCCACAAGTCTTTAAGTTGCCAAGGTTGGAGAGTCCTGGTTTAAATTAGAGTTAGAATGCTTCTATCGAGTTTACTGCTTCCAAGTCCTTTGTGATTAGAGCATATTACCTAATGATTGATCTAATTTTTCTAATTGGGAAATTACAAAATATTTGGTATGGGGTATATTAGATAGAACCTTCTCTAGAAGTATTGTAGGTCCTATAAGTGTTATTAACTATAAAACAATGATTTCCTAGGATACAATACTATTCATATCTAATAACTCTGCTTGCCCAATATAGCTAAATTTTAAATATTCCAAGGTTCAATTTCTGCTCAGCGAAATTGTGATAGTGCACTGTGTGAGGAATACTTAATTCCTTCAGAACAACAGACAGACCCTTATGCTCCTCTGCCCATTTTCTCTTCATGTGCAGCTTGTAGAGGTGGAATCTCTTCCAAAAGATATCTCTCGCTCTGCCTATACCCAGCGCATCCTGGAGATTGTTGGAAATATCTGTAAGCAGAAGGAAGAGATCACAAAGGTAAAGCACTCGAGCGCCTGTACCCGGGAAGTGTTTTCCCCAGTGCCAAATGAGCGTGCTGTGAATCCGCTGCACAGGTAGTTTTTGACCAGAATTGGGACCAGAATTTCCATTGCTAAGCAAGGAGATTGTTGAGTTGTGCCTGATTTTACAACCTTTTTTTTTGCCACGTTCAATAAATCACTGCAGCCGTTAAGTGAATCTGACTTCCCCCGTTGACTTTGCTTGTTGGAAGCCAACTGGGAAGGTTGCAAATGACAATCATGTGACCCCAGGTTGTTGCAACCATTGTCAATACATGCTGATTGCCAAGTGCCTATATTTTGACCATGTGACCATGGGGATGTTGTGACACTTGTAAGTGGGAGGATCATTTGTAAATCACTTCCTTCAGTGCTGTTGTAACTTTAGACAGTTGCTAAACCAATAGTTGTAAGTCGAGGACTAACTATGATATGTTCAGGGTTGATAGCAATGGGGAGTAATATGGGCAACTAAGTGATCTTCCTGTCACTTGGATCTTCAAGCACTATACTGTAAATTCCACATCCATCACCCAAGCTGCCTGGGGAATTTTGGGAATTGAAGTCCACTCATCTTAAAGTTGCAAAGGTTGAGAAACACTAGTCTAAGCAGTACTGTTGTGGACAGTACTCTCCACAGTACTCTCAGGAGACCGAGAGAGGAATAAAAAATTCCTGCCAAGAGATTATTACAGTAATCTAAGCATAAAACAGTCAAAAGCATGAACCAAAAAGGCCAACCTTGCAGCATATTTTATTCTGCATTTAGTCTGCCAACAACGATCATCTTCTGGTTGGTGACTTGTTGGCCAGCCCAATTTAGAGACAAGGATGATGTAATGGTAAAATGAGTCCTTAGTAACTTCCTGCTTCTTGCACACTGCTATACTGGTTTTTTATAGGAGTACACTATTGTTTTAGATTTAAGAGCTATGCCAAGATCTGCTCTTAACAGTAGGTGATAATAGGACACAAAGTATACCTTTTTTTTTGTTGGGGTGGGATAAAAATTGCCCTTTAAAATTACCCCCGTTTTAAAACAAAGCACCTTATTGGAAACATTTATTTTTGGGGTTTTGGGAGCTTCAAAGCAGGGGTGGGATGCTTCTGGTTCTGCCGGCTCTATAGAACTGGTAGCTCCAAAGAGCAAACACTGAACCAGTTCTGTGTTTGCTGCTGTTTGGCCCACCCGCCTGCCCGGGCTCTTACCTGTCCTTTAGTACCTGCTTTTTCAACCAGAGCCGAGCTTGAAAAAGCAGTAAAAAAGTGCCTTTTCAAGTGCTGCGCACCTACTCACAGCGCTTTTCAGGTGTCCAGACAGCACAGCTAAAGGTTTTTTTTACACACGTGCGAAGTGCACATGCACACGCAAAATGTAGTCACCGAACTGGTAGTAATACCGGTTGAATCCCACCACTGCTTCAAAGGCTGTGCTGATGAATTCCAGACATGGATTGCTAGCTTCTTGTTGGGTTTTTTTTTTTTGCCCTCTAGCATGTCTTTTATTCAACATATGAGTTCAGCCAGATGCTAACGTGCCGAGCTGCCACAAGAGCAGCTCTACTCATTGCAGAATACCTTATGCCACCAGACTTGAAACTGTAGACCTAGAAAACCTAGAACTACGCCGCCTCCGGTCCGATCTAAGTATAGTATATAAAATCACACATTGCAATGTCCTACTTGCAAATGAATACTTCAGCTTCAATCATCAACAATACAAGAGCAAACAATAGATACAAACTCAAGGTTAACCGCACCAAACTTGATTGGCCATCTGACCACTATGTAAAATGAGGGGAGTTTCCCCATAGATGCATTCTCAGAGCAAAAATGGAATTTTAATGCAGTAAATTAATTAGTTGTCTATCTTCCTAGAAGTTTGGACTCTTCAGTGAGCTTTAATGATTAGGAAGACTCTTCACTTAACAGTGTTTACAATAATTGCTGCTATTATTTTAGAGTTGTTCAAAGATTTCTAATTGGCAATTAATAAATCTGTTAAATCCTCACTTGCAAAACTTTGCTACTATTTTATGTGTGGCTACTTGGTTTTCCTTCCCAAGATCTTACATGATACCAAGGAGCTCCAAAAGGAGATTAATAGCCTTGCTGGGAAGCTGGACCGGACTTTTGCTGTCACTGATGAGCTGGTTTTTAAGGTAATGGCTGTGGGTTGGAAGAGGGTAGAGCGCTGAAGGGGCACTTTGAAGAAGTTAATTTCTTCCCCTTGTCTCTTTCCACAGGATGCCAAGCGGGATGAGGCTGTGAGAAAGGCGTACAAGTATTTGGCAGCTTTGCATGAGGTGAGAGGTTTCCTGTCACAATAATATGCAGTAGATGTTTGTGAGTATGTGTGTGAGAGAAATGGATTATTTTTATGCTGCCTTTTAAAGGGAAATAATCAAAAGCCAAAAACAATACAAGGCTTACTTTAGAATATTAGAATTACAATGGAAACGTTAGAAGGAAAGAAGATGAAGCCAGGGGTGGGATTCAAAAATCCCAGCAACTGGTTCACTGCCCAGTTGCTGGGTGAGTGTGGCCATGGTGGGTGTAGCCTACTGGAACCTCTGAGAGGGCCGTTTTTTGCCTTCCCAAGGGTCTGGAGGATTCCCCCAGGCCTCTGGTGGGGCAAAAGCAGCCTCCCCCAGTCTTTGGAGGCCCACCAGAAGCCGGAAACAGGCCTGTTTCCAGACTGCTGGTATTTCTGGGAGGGCTGTTTTTCGCCTTCCCAAGGGTCCGGAGGCCTCCGAGCCTCTGGGAGGGCAAAAACGGACTTCCGGAAGGCCTGTTTTTCCCCCTCCCAGAGCCTCCGTACAGACCCTGCACTTACCTGTATCACATGGAGACTCCTGGGAGAGGAGGAGGGGTGGGGCCAGCCAGTTGGTTGAAATACCGGTTCGGCAAACCAGATGAAAACACCCGGTTCACCTGAACCGGTCCGAACCAGTAGAATCCCACCCCTGGATGAATCTCAATGTCTTTTGACATTGAGCCTGGAGAAGAGAAATTCCTGCAAGAGAACAACAACTTTTTTTTGTTAAGGGCTACATTTTGTAGAGATAGGGCATAATTTATTGGGAGGCACAAAGGGGGAACAATGTGCATAATGAATAGAAGGTACCTTTCTACTCTGATACCCTTCTTTTTCTTTTCCCTGCACTCCTTTTTTTTTTTTTCCTTCCCTGTAATCTTTCAAACTCCCTCTTCAGTTTTCCTCCAGGAGGCTGCTAGGGAAGGGTCTGATATCTTTTAGAGATGGCTTGCTTGTAAAAGGCACTTGAAAATAAGCCAAGAGCCACAGGTTGCCATGTTCATGCCATTCCTCCAGGAAAGTCCTGCCATTATTTGAAGACAATGCAGAAGAGGTGTCTTGGCTACAGACCGTACAAGTGAGCTTGATCTTCCCATCTGGGAGGGTTGATATACTGGAATTTGTATACTGAGTACCGCTTAGCATCCTAGTGGGGATGTTTTGCATCAGTCATATTTCTGGACAGTTTGATAGATAGGCCTACGAAACACAACATAATCATGGTATGAGGGCAGATGTGTGATGTGGGTATATAATCTTATTAGGGTACTTCACATAAGTGCCGTTGTAAATGTAATCCTACCTTTGTTAAGAGTTAACTTGTCATATACCCAAGACGGTCCACACTGTATTATATCTACTTGGGACCCTTCCCAGTTGAAGCTGTCGTTTCTGCCTCTCTCTTAGAATTGCAGTCAACTAATCCAGACTATTGAGGACACAGGTACTATCTTGCGAGAAATTCGGGATCTTGAGGAGCAGGTGAGTCTGACTTGAAATATAGGTGGCAGAAGAAACTATTATGGCTTTCACACAGTTATCACTATTTGAATGTATTTGAAATGTGTAAGTTTCTGTCCATTGCCAGCTGTTCAATTCATTCCTTGAAATTGAATAGCTCTTGAACAGTTGGCTCTTCTGTGTAGAGATACCTGCCCCTCTGCCTTTCTGATAGCTTTCTCATGATGCTCTATCCCTCCTTCCTCATTGTTTTGTGAGAGAATATGTGTGAAAGCCTCTCTAAACTCTGTATAAAATATGATGGAGTTCGCTAATAATTTGTGTTGCTTTCTGATTCTGCAGTCCCCTAATATATTCAGCTGAAATTGGGAATAATGTTCAATATCCTTGGTTATTTTTAATGAAAAGCCCAGTCTCTTATTAATAGAGGCAGCTATTCAAAAGCCCTCTAATTAGAAGTACAATCTCAACTGCCTACTCAGTTTCCCTTTTCTGTCCGTTAAGCAGGAATAAGATTATGACCCTAGGAATCTGGTCATGTATCTTGTAGTGTACCAGTATATTGTCTGCTTCTTGAGTAATCAAGATTCCTGTGCAGTGTTATGCAACAAAGCCTATTAATTTGTTTATGTTTGTCTAGGGTAGATAGTCTCAGACATTTTTTGGTGCATGGCATTCTTAGCAGTTCTATATTGGGTGCTGCAGTGTCCCAGGGCACCACAGCAAATTCATTAATAGATTCATTTATTTAGTAGTAAAACATCTCACGGTGCCCTATGAGTTTGCTTTGTGGCCTGGTGATGCTATGGGGCACAGTTTGGGAACCTCAAATGTAAGGTCTTGGTGTGGGTTCTTAGCATAACCTGATTTAGCCACACACACCCTCCCCCCCAAAAAAAAACCAGCCCTAGGAATAAAAGTGAAATCATTTTTTTAAATAATTTTGTTAACCCTTGATTAGAAAAGTAGAAGTAAAGTAAGCATTATTCTTTTTCCTGATAAGCAATTTTAGATGCATAATTAGTCTGGCAGTATCAAAGCAGACCTTCCCAGACAGGCATGGGCAAATCACAGTATCCCTTAAAAAAAACAACAACTCCTGCCGCGCCCCCCCATCCCCCATCTCCCAAATTCAATCCACTGAATTTTGATGGCAAACTACCGAAAGGTTTTTATGCTGGTGTCAAAGTTATATTGAAAAGCTATGGAAATCACCTTAGGGCTATAAGACCACCAAAACCTACAACACCCTCCTCAATAGTTTGGAAATGCTGGTGCACTGCCGTTTGGATATTTAATCATTCTGTGATGGAAGCACTTGATAGTGGAAGATAATCATGCCATAAAAATAAAGTTTAAATGAAGTTCCCCCATCAACTAAAAGGTTTCCCACCTCCTGTTGGAAAACGGTTCAAAATCTTCTCCAGATATCCCTGTCTCTTTTACAGTTAAAGCTATAATAATTAAGGATAAATTTTAGAAAAGGTGTGCGCTAGTGTGAAAGTGATAATTTGCGAACTGAATGCCATTATTTTCAGTTTCTTTTTTCCTGTTTGATGGATTAATTCAGCATGATGGATTGCAGAATGTGCAGGCATGCCTCCTGTCTAAAATAATGGCCCCCATTTGTTTGTTTCCCCTTTCCAGATTGAGAGTGAAACCAGCAAGAAAACCCTGAGCAACTTGGAGAGGATCCTTGGAGATTATCGGGCCATAAAGCAGGAAAATGTATCACTGCTCAGCCGTTCCCGAGAGACATGAAGATCCCATCTCGATACACAGTTCTAGATGGTTCAAGGGCCCAACCAAGCACGTTTCATTAAGACTCTACTGTGCCTCTAGCCAGAAAAAGTGGGGAGACTGAGCAGGGCTCATTCTTCCAGACTCTGCCTAGATTGCAGAAACCAGTCAAAGTGCAGCACATTTTGGGCACAGTGTGAAGCCTTTGTGTCTATACTGGAGAAACAGATATGCAATGGGGACATTCCTTCCTCCCTTTATTATTTCAAACAAGGCCCTTGTACCTTTTCTCCTAAAAACACAATAAAATCCCCTTTTCCCCTTTTCTCTATTCAGAATACTAGGACTGCTGCTATGAATTAACAGAACACTGCAGCGTGGGGCCGGTTTAGGCTGCCTCTCCTTCAAAATGTTCTGCCTCCAAATTTGGTGCTTCTGCATCCATAGCTTGGAAACAGGATCTTCAACACTGATGCCTTTGTGTATGATGGGGGAGAGTCAGCTCAGCTCACAGGGGTTCCTGGGAAACCAGAAAAGTGGGGAGATGTGTTCTTGGCTGGTCAGTGGGTTCCAGTGGTGCAACAGAGCCACCGACTCCTTGGTTTGACAGAACTGGGTATGGATAAGTAGCACAACGCTGGCTTCTTTTCTTCTGGTACTCAAGTTCATCCACTGTCCAAACAGCTCCCTTGACGTTCTCCACTCGCACAAAGCATTTGTGCAAGCTCAGGTTGTGTCGAATAGCATTCTGTGGATTGAAGAAAGGCAGTGATGGTTAAACTTGCATTCTTCGTAGCCAGAGTCTTCATTCAGGTTGCCTTCCAAAATCTCTCCCCTTTCTCATGCTTTCAACAGGCAGATATGCCAATGCTCTTTTTACAGTCTGGTCTTAATGCTCCTTTATTTGCTCTTCAACCCCTTAACTATGGTCTGTTCTGAAGTTAATTTCTAAACTAAATCTTCTATAAATTGTTGGCAAGAGTATGTTTAGGTATTATTACAGAACTAAGTAACATTCTAAAGCATCTGCCTCTTACTGAATCAGATCACTGGTCTCCCTATCCCAGTATATTCCATTTGGATTGTTTATAGTTGTTTAAAGCAAAACGTGGGTTTGCTTAGCAGGGATGTTGTCTAAGACCTCTGTATCTAGCACCATCTGCATGCAAATGAGATCTTTCATTCTTACACAGGGTGGAATCAATTATCTTCAGTATTTCTGAAGTTTTTTTTCTGTACAGTCTTGCCCAATTATTTTGGGGTATTATTCCTTCCTCTCATGTTTTTATATTCAATTTCCAACTCTATTTTTATTTATTATTATACTTGTATGCTGCCCATCTTGCCTAGTGGTGACTAACTCTGATCCTAACCAGTTGTGTTTCTGTGATTGGTTTACATTTTGAACTGAAATAACTTAGGAGAGGCTTATTTCCAAATTCTGAAGTTAATTCACACACATTTTCTTAACTATAATCCACTTATTTCTTTCTCTTTTCTGTTACTTTGTTTTTTCCTGCTAATTTCATATGGAAGCACCTCTTTTCCCACAAACTTCAGTTTCATCTTTCCTCATTTGAGTTCAAACCTGAGTTCAGCTCACCTTCCAGGTAGGAGTGCTGTGTCTGAAGTAGCCAAAATTGTTGAACCAACGGTAAATTTCACTCAGGCTGAGTTGTTTCTTGGGAGATTCTAGGATGGCCTGCAAATCATAGCATCAGTACTTCATAGCATGGCTGCTTATTGAAAGGGATATTGGTGTGTTTGTGTACAAAGGAAAACCAGCAGCTTCTTTGCCGCAATATTATTTTTACCATACCCAAACAACATATTTAAAGAGAGTTTTGCAGTTCTGTAGAACATCTGAAGATGCTGCTTACAAAAATAGCTATTGGTAAAATATAGAGAATAAGTATTTGTGGATATGGGACACTGCTGTAGCTAGGAAGAGAAAATGTGTACGGCAAGAGCATGGGAAACATAGCATCATCTGCATTCAGTACTCTAAGAAAGTAGGATGGGAAGAGAATGAGTTTGCAAAAGTATGCATCCTGTTTTAAAATAATCTCTTGCTATTTGTGTGAAGTTGGCATATTTTGCAGTAACTTACCCAACAAATCAGGGCAGCATATGTGAAGGGTGGGCGGTTTGTGGTATGCCAGTAATAGTCCATGCTGGGGGTTTTCACTGTGGTGACAAAAGTAATTAGTCAGGCAATCTTCTACTTTCTGGAGTCTTCCGGTCCTATTTCCTTCCTGCTTTCTTGAAGGCATTTGCTTTCTAAATATTAGAAACCTAATACTGCTTCTATACATGTAAAAGCTGACCAACAACTTGTAGCAGGTCTTCAAGTACAGCAAATAAAAATTCATTACTGTATCCATCCAGAAGCTGATTAGCACTCTATTGGCTCTAACCATCATGCCGAGCAGTCTCATAAAGCACAGAAACTTGTTTATCAATGGACTTAAGCTGTTAAGTGGCACTGCCTCTATATTAAGCAAATAAATTGTTCTTATTTGTAAAAGTAAGTAAAAACCTAGAACACAGATTGCATTCCAGTTTGCCAGAGTATTTCTGAAACTAGAATTTTGAAGCAGAACTTAGAAAGTAGGTCTAGCTGTTCTCACTCAAAATGGCTCAACTTCCACCCACATCATTCTGCTTTTTTTATGCTTGCTCTTCAACCTTAAGCATCCCAGGTGGGTTTTTGCAATCGTTGTCCTGTTCTAGACAAATAGCAGACCTTGATCCTTCATCCGGATGCAAACTCTTGTAATCTTAATATTTGAAATTTAGAAATTGAGTCCTGCCTTCAGTCTCCCACAATGCACTTCTCACCTGAATTGCTGTAGAACCCGTGGTGATTGGAAACACAGATCCCATTCACAAGTTCACTCCTTGGCCCTTTGGTCTGCGGTGAGATGAGCCCTGAATATGGAAGCTGTGAATGGGAAGTCAATGCTAGCTCTGCCCTCATAACAGCCAATTTCTGCTTTTCTTGTGCCAGCTGCGTCACAGAACAAAGATGGGAAAACTACAGTCAGTTTCTAGATGAACGGTTCAACTTTATTGAAAATATGCAGGAAACATCATGCATATTCCCACTTATCATGTTAACTAACCCCATGTTAAAGGAAAATTCTTCATATAGTTAATGATGGAGCCCAGAGCTTGGGAATATAAGGATGTCTTTAAATTGTACTTCTGCCTTCATTTGTATTTGCAGTAACTCCAGTCTATTCTTTCCAACTTTTTAGGGATTGAACAATAAGTGTAAACACATTTAAACTATATTTGGCTATTTGGGGGGTTCCTGCTTTGAGGTTTTTCCCCATTTGGAAGTGCTAGGTTTGTTAACTTAAGGGTTGCCCTGAAATTGTTCATAATATCTCGTTATTATGTTTGGTTATGGAAGTGACATAACTTGGAGAATTAATTTGATTTAGATCTTCTCAGGTACTTCAGTTTTATGGGCTTTATCTCCCAGAATTTCCCCACTAGCATAGCCGTAACTAGGAATTGCAGAAGATGGTCTAGGCTAGGTGCAGTTAGACTAGTCAGAGGAATGTGATGTCCTTTTCTTTTAAGCTTGCACTCACCCGATCTTCTAATTTGCGCACCAACTCCTCTTGTATTTGCCACTGAGTATTATCTGCTCTGCATTCCCTGTATGTGACTCTGCAAACGACAATAGCCACAGGCCATTTTTGTCATATCGCCCAACTACCACTTTTTTCAAACCATATTGATCAGTGACCCTCAGAGGGTTGCTTTTTCAAATATATGTTTTATTAATACATTTTCTTTTTATATCACATAAAAAATCCCATATCAATCTGAACAGCATGTTATCTGGACATAATTAATTTTAAGTGGAAATACAATGTTAACATAAATTATAATAGTAAGCATAATAAACATATCAGTAATAGTCGCAAAACAATAACACAGTTTATCCATCTTATAAAATCCTCAATACAAAAGTTTTTATTAATTTTAATTTCTAATCTCTGATTCTATGTCTAATAGCCATTGATAAAACAGGTCCCATGTCAAGAAATATTCTGTTTCTTCCTTGTCTTTTATTTTAAGTGTTAATCCATCTCAGCATATTCTAATATTTTTTTTAATAACATTTTCATCTGTAGGGTTATCTTCATTTTTCCATTGCTGTGAGAACACAATTCTTGCTGCTGTTAGTACATGTAAAATTAAATAAGTTTTCCCTTTCTCATACTGATCTGGTAATATACCCAACAAAAATATCCCTGGCTTCAAATCTATATGTTTTTTCATTTTAGTCCAATATTTTTTTGCTTTTGGGCATGTCCACCACATATGATAATATGAACCTGGTATCTGATTACACTTCCAACATTTAACTGATAATTTTTCATATATCTTTGCTAATTTCACTGGTGGTAGATGCCACCTATAAAACATTTTATGTAAGTTCTCCTTATAGGCCATTGATATTGTTAATTTACAATTTCTATCCCACAGTTTCTGCCATTTCTCTAATTCTATTGAATAGTCAAAAGTTTTTAGCCCATCTTATCATTGTTTCTTTCACTTGTTCTTTTTCCAATTTAATACTCAGTAGATAATTGTACATTTTTATTAGTTTTTCATCTGTCCCTAGTAATATTTGATCTAATTCTGTTATGAAAGCCCTGCATTCTTGCATCTTTCTCATATCTTGATTGTATTTGCACATATGACCACCATGCTAATTCCTTGATCGGTCAGTTCTTGCTTAGATTTAAGTTCCCCTTTTTCATTTAAATATCCTTATATCTTACATTTTTTTCCACATCAATTACATTAGGATGTATTGGTGGAAAGCCAGACTGGTATTTTCATATAATGTCTTACTTTAATTTTCCCCCATACTAACAATAATACATTTCTAACAAAATGTCTTTGAAAGTATCCATGCATTTTAGTTTTGCCATACCATAAAAAGTGTACCACCCCAATTGGAGATCATGCCCCTCCAAATTTTATAATCTTTTATGTCTCAAATTTACTCATTCTTTCACCCAAACAAGTGCAGAGGCCTGGTAATATAAGCTGGCAACCCCAAGCCCCCTTTATATTTATTATCTTGTAGCAGTTTCAATCTTATTCTTTTTTTCCCTTGCCAAATATATTTTAGTATCAATTTGTTTAGTTAGTTGTTTAGTTTTACTATAAATAGTAAAGGGGACAGAGGGCATCCTTGCCTTGTGCCTTTCCTTATGTTAAAATCCTCTGTCATGGTCCCATTAACCATCACTTTTGCAGTTTGTTTAGAGTATACTGCCTTTATCATGTTATAAATTTCTCCCCAAAATCCATATACTTTATTGCCAATTTATGTTATCAGATGCTTTCTGTGCATCTAAAAATATCAATGCCATTTATTTTTTGGAATGTACTTCATAATACTCCCAACGTATTCAAGATAATTCTCATTTTTGATTTCCCTTTTTGGTAAAAATCCATTCTGGTCTGGGTGTATAAAATTATTCAGGAATCTTTTTAATCTTTCTGCAATTATTGAAGCATATATCTTATATCTTTTTTTGTTTTTGTCATTCTCTGGTGATGTTTCACTGTTGAGTCACCTGTGCACATTAGGCAAGATGGACCACCGTCATAACTACTTTGTGCAGAATATAGACAGCTTGGTTGTGTTCATCCAGGCACGTGAAACTGAAACTACTATCCTATGATTGCTTCTTATCAGTGCCAACTTCAAGAAATTGAGAATCCTGAAGAAGCAGTAAGGCAACATTTTGTTTTGCTTGGTGGATGTGAATGATTGCATTCAACTTAGAATCCTCCTTCCATCCACTGAATACAGAAACAGGAGTTGCCAGAGTCATCACCAGTCATAGGTTTTTCCCTTCAAAGTTGATATAAGTACAAGGCATTTCAAGAAGCTGAGAAATTCAGAAGCAAGACTGAAAGAGTTGGGCTCTCTTTTTGTGGTGATCATTAATCGGAACTGGGATTAGAGCTCTGTGTCTTAATCTGTAGTGAATTCATAAGATTGCAATTATGATTTAGAGGTGGAATCTAAACTAAAATAACATGATCTGAGGTTGGAAACAGAACTGTTCTTATGTCTTTCCCAATTAAATTTATGTGCTGCAAATCTGTGTAGCTATTACAATAATAGACCAGAAATGCAGAGGTGTGAAATTCTAATAGAGGGATGGGTAAGATTTTCAGCAGCGACTAAGAACTGCTTTTGGTACTGTTCAGATTAGACTGCAAAAAGAAAATGCATTATAAAAATAGCCACTTTGTGCATTTAAAATTGATACTACAGGTAATCCTCAACATGACTACAATCAAGCCAATAATTTTTGATGCTAAGTGAGACAACTGTTAAGTAAATTTTGCTCTATATTATGACCTTTCTTGCCCTAGTTGTTAAGAGAATCACTACAGTTAAGTTAGTAACATGATTGTTAAGTGGACTTTGCTAGTCAGAAGGTCCCAAAAGATGATCACATGACCCTGGGACTCTGCAACCATCATAAATATGTCAATTGCCAAGCATCTGAATTTTGATAATGACTATAGAAATGCTGCAATGGTTGTTAACTCTGAAAAACTGTCATAAGTCTCTTTTCAGTGCCATTGTAACTTTGAACAACCTCTAAATGAACTGTTGCACATTGAGAATTACCTGTACAGTAATCAATATTGCTAGTTCCTAATGTTCTGTCCCTGACCCTCAAATTAGAGGTGAATACTTAGAAGTTCTGATATTGGAGCTTTGGGTGGGGCATCATGGTAACAATGTTTGCTTGGATCAAAGAGGGACCTGTCTGAATGTGGCAGTTCAGGAATTGAGCTTATTTGGACCCAGAGCAGAGCGAAAAGCCACCCAAGCCAAGGAGAATGCCTCATTCATTGCACAATTCGAGTTATTATTTTGGTCAATCTGCAAACAGCCCATAATTTGCACCCTAAGGCCAACTTTTTCATTGAAAAGGCTGCCCTTGTTGTCCATGAACAGAGAAGAGGGGCCACACCAGGCTGGCAGAATCTGATGGGAGAAGAGTGGAATTAGGGCAGAATCTAGTAAATACTAACAGCCCAATATGTCTAGATAGTTTTCAGACATCAGTATCTCTTATCTCAGGTGGTCTCAACATAATTACATTTGTTTAACCATACTGGCTGGTTAGCATCCTAAAAATGTTTAGAATTCATCCCCAGCAACTTTTTTAAAAAAGCAATACATGCCTTTGTTGTATTTGTGGTATGGAGTCCACATAGTGCCATGTTATTAATGAATGTAAGTAAGAAATGAGCATGCATGAAGCAGTAAACTCAGCTCTCCAAATCAGGTTATCTATACAGATTTTTTTGTGTGTATAATTAGAGAACTTCTTTATGCAACAGCCTAGACTCTAGCCTGCATGTGCAATATTTTCATTATTTTATTAAATTATAAAGTTCCAACTCTTCAAAAGCTTCGATGATATAAAATACCATTTAAAAATCTTAACCCTGAGGGGGGAAAAACATAAATTAAGAAAAAAAAACAATGAAGCGCAAATAAGACACAATACACATTCTAATCCAAGGTCTGAGGAAAAACATGGTTTTCAAAAACATGGCCAGGGAAGGGCCAGACATAACTTGGGGGCGGGGGGGGGGTTTGTTCTAAGGGAACGTACCATGAGAAAGAAAGCATGCTTCTTAGGTCCAATTGGGTGGTACACCTTAATGAATAGGATCTGGAGCATTCCAACTCTGTCGGATCTTACAAACAGAAGCCCCTGAAGCCTGATGGTCCTTTAGATTTCCATTCAGACAAGAGTTGTGCGGATAATGTTTGGGTCACTTGCTCCATTCTAGCCTCTTTCAAATGTGTTGGATCATATCTCTCAGAATTCCCTCCCTGTGTTTTGGATGAGAAATCTGAAAGCTATAGTGAAACTGCAGATGTGGGTTTGGTGGTAGCAGGGCTAGTTGCCTTAACTAGCTAATTGTTAGTTGCACCAGTGCCCTGTCTGTACAGCATGCTACTGTGCACAAGTGATTGTATGATATGTGAATGAACAGAAAGAACTATATATGAACACCAGTGTAGAAGTTCCTATTAAGTAAGCTGAATGTAGAAAATGGTCTGGCACCTTTTTTTCCCTGCCAGAGGACAAGATAAAATCACCACAGAGAGCTCACTTTCCCTATATAAAACAAGTAGACTGACAACTGAATATTGACTATTGACAATGAGCCTTTCAGTTTTGACTCCTGGCAACTGCCTGGACTAATCCCTGCAGCTTTCTTAGCAAGGGTTTTTTTTTTGGAAGTGGTTTGCCACTGTCTGTGTCATAGAACTGAGAGACAGTGACTTTTCTGAGGTCTCTCAACTGGTTTTGTGCCTAAGACAGAATTGGAACTCATGGTCTCCCAGTTTCTAGCTTGATGCCTTAAGCACTACCCCAAACTGGTTTTTGCCCATAACATATGGAACAATTCAAATGATACATCCAGTCAGCTTGATTCCCCAGGAATCATCTCACCTTGTTGGCAGAGTTGGCCTATAATTCCATCTGTAGCATTCATCTTCTGCTATTCAAAGGATTAGCAAAACTTTCTGAACACTGAGAAGAATTGTAGCAGAGATAAAAAATGGAATGGGAAATAGCAAAACCTCTGCTTTAATATTTGTAGACATATCTGGGAGGGATGTGTTTGGTGGAAGAAGTAGGCAGAGGTAGTGAAGATGGACTGGCTCACCTTTCCTGGTACTGGTGCAAGCAAGAGGTGGCATCTGAGCGAGGCTGCTTTCCTTGAGCATTTTCTCTGGTGGGTGATGTAGTAAGAGCAGCATGATGACCCCAGTCTTTTTTCCCAATGTTAATCCCTGAAATGAAACTGGTTAGAAAGAAGAGGAAGGCAGGGAAGCAGCTCCAGGCTACGTGTGCCCTGTTTTCCCAGCTTCTACTTACGAGATGCTACGTCATGGTTTGAGCTTGCTGGCTGAAGATTTCGTGGCAAAACTGAGCCAGAAAGTGGAAGGAGTTGCAACTGCTGACTACTATCCACATGGGTGTTCTGAGGAGAGTAAAAAATGTGTGGAATAAAAACTGAATATTGGAACGGCAAGCCCCAAATCCTGAAGCGCTTCTATTTTCTGATGGCAAACCAGTGCCTACCCAACTGGCAGTCAGAGCCCCAACACATCTGGATTTGTAAAGGATGTCCAATGAGCATAAAACAGAACTGTCCTGAACCTTTCTCCTTATATCCAGGACACATGCTCAGCACTCATTTTTAAACCATACCCTTTACTGCTGGATCCAGACAGCTCTTATGATTCTCAACATTTCACAAGGCATATATCTGCCACTTGATGTCCCCAAAAGTATAGAATTGGTTCACATGTCACTCTAAAGGCTTTGAGCATATAGGTAACCCATTAGTTTTCACAGTTCAGTGAATTGTGCAGAAAATTTTGTGCTAATGAGCTAAAAGTGCAAAGATGAAGAAATACAAAGTTATATTTTGATCCTTTATTATCTGGTGAACTAACATTCTGCATATATTTATGTTCAGTGTGTTAACAATGGGTGCTTTTACATTCATATCTATGTTATTTATTAGAAAACAAATATTGCCAAGACAGGTAGCATTAAAAATATTGTTGGTAAATTACATGCACACCCAAATCAAGCTACTATCTCTGGAGAATCAGAATTCAAATCTAGATGTTTAGAGAGCCAGTTTGGTATAGCGATTAAATCATCAGGCTAAAAATTGGGAGACTGTTCTGCCTTAGGCACAAAACCAGCTGGATGGTCTTAGTGATGGGATTCAAATAATTTAACAACCGGTTCTCTGCCCTAATGACTGGCTGGGTAGCCGTGGCTGGGAGGTCATGTGATT
This sequence comes from Pseudonaja textilis, assembly GCF_049901715.1. Lineage (NCBI taxonomy): Eukaryota > Metazoa > Chordata > Lepidosauria > Squamata > Elapidae > Pseudonaja > Pseudonaja textilis. The sequence continues at coordinate 147,375,821 of NC_141991.1, forward strand.
GGGTGGGTGTGGCTAGGTGGGCATGACACAGGACATGTGTGATGTTAAAGCAGGACTTCCCTGAGACCCTCCTTCACTCTCATTATGCAGGGAATCCTCCACTTACAAATGTAATAAGGTAGAGCCTGCCGATTACATTTGTAACCTGAGTATTCATTTGATTGGATCATGTTAAATGAACATGATCACTCCCTGCTTTCCCCAATGCATTTGTTAATTGAATGTGCAAGTGATTAAATGCACATGAGGTATCTCAGGCTGGGAAAGAGCATGTGGGGCCTAGTGCTGGAGCAGGCCATCCCATCCACTGAGATACCTCATGCTCCCCTGGGGGTCCCCCCATCCCACCCCTCTGGGTCTCCACAGATGCTTTGCTAGCATCACAGATTCCACGTACTCCTCCCCACCCCATTTCCCATGGATTACTTACTTTTTGAAGATCTCCAGAGGTCCAGAAAAGGCTGACCCACTGGCAGAGAAGCCAAAGTGTTTTATTCAGCAGATGGCAAAGCTGTAAGGACGTGAAATCTAAGAAAAACATTTTCACCAGCTTCTGAGTAAAAGACTTTTGCTTAGGACCAGCAGGCTTCCTGCTTTAGGACAACTTCAGGATTGAGTAGCAACAGTAGCCAATCAACGAGAAGCTCCCTTCCTTCATCTCATTGGGCTGAACTGCAAGCCCCTTGTTGCACACCCCAATCCCTGAAGCTGTTCATTCAAACTAAACAGTCAGTAGCAAGCAGGAGGCTGCTCCAAGCCGGCCAAACTAAATTTGCAGGCCCTCATGGCAGAGAAGCCGGTCTTTTATTCAGATGAGGAAAGCTGTTTTCCTTACATCTCACTTCTTACAGCTTCACCAGCTTCTGAATAAAAGACTTTGGCTTTTCTGCCATGTGGCTCAGCCTCTTCTGCAGCTCTTCGAAAAGTGAGTACAGTAAAGCCATTGGAAATGAGATGGGGAGGAATAAGTGGGCCCATGGAGGCTCCATTTTGGCCTATAACAGGCTGTGGGAGACCTCCGGAGGCCTGAATGGGGCAAGGCTTCAGCTGGTTCATCAAACTGACCAGTTAACAACCAATTCTAGTGAACCAGTCCGAAACAGCTGAATCCCACCACTGGATGGTCTCCCTCAGCTCTAAAGAAGCAGGCACGGGTAAACCACTTCCACAAAAACCTTGTCTGAAAGCAAACAACAGAAATGGATGGATTTCTCAGGAAGCCTCATCAGTTAGATGACAGGCCCACCTTCACTGTCACATACAATGACTTACTGGTTGCTTATATGATGCAGTCCGTATCACCACAGATGGCCGATTCTGGTTAGTTATTCTCAGGCTAGGCTGAAATACTATCTTGGAATTTTGCGAACAGGGTGCCTTGGGACCAGGCATTGAGAATTGGTAATATCTGGAATAAAATTTAATCAAATTAACATATACTTCAACCATCTTTTTTCTATATGGTCAAAACTGAAGTTTTAAAAGTGCCTGGGAAAAAAAAAGCAATGTCAGTGAATGCTGTGGACTCTTCCTCTCTCTGTTCCTGACATAAAAATTAAAAAACACACTTAATTGTATTCTAGCAGAGAAACAAGAGAAGGGCAAATGTATTTCCATTTTTCTAAAAACAATATACATATACTTTCAACATGTGTCACAACCTCTCAATTCCATTATTGTTATTATTCCCAAGGAAGTCTTATGGTATTACCTGAAATATTTTGCAAAAACAGAGGGTAGTTCCATTATAGACTACTATCTATGTACAATCTAGTATCTACATACAATCTAAAACTCTCCTCAAACTGGAAAGCAGTGTTTCCTATTGCCTTAAAAGGAATACTGTACTGTACAACTTACTCATGTAAGATGCCCAGAGTCACTTACAGTGAGAGGGTGGCACATAAAAGTACAGCACAATATTACTTTTCCAGAAAGGGGGTGAGTCAAAGAAGCTGTGGCTCTTTTCTGCATAGCCTTCTGGGAGTTGTAGGCAGTTTCTCGTTTGCTGTATCTCCTCTTCTACAAAGGAAATGGCAGCTTAGCCTAATATAGGAGACTGTGAGGCATGCTAGAAGTTGTAGTTTTATCCTAGTGTGTATGTGCGTTGTTAAGGAGTCTCGATCTTTCGAAAATAATTCATTTTAACTGTAGAAGTCATTTTAACTGTAGAACAATTACTTTCCCTATTTTAAACCAGCTGTGCAATATAAATTTCAGCCAAATTTGCAATTTCGTAGGCAACCATTCTACTTGCTTTTGCTATTATCAAACCTCGAAAACCCCAAAATAGTTGAAATCCTAATTTATTACAAGAATAAAAAAACCTTGACATAGAATTTGATGCTACCTCATTGAGGTTTCCAAATTAAGACTGATTTGAAAGTCTTGTTAAATTAGCCTTTTAAACTGCATCATAAACTATTGTTTTTCATTTAAAAAAAATATGATTCATTTTTTGCCATCCAAAATTCCTTCTGATAGATCCATACCCATATAATCTTGTTTAATAAATAAAACAAACTAGTTGCCTTATTTCTTTATACTTTGTCTACAATATAAAATACTTAAGAGACTCTTAAAACATACCATAGTCTTTACTGATGGCCAAATGTAACTATAAAGTCCGTCCTAACAGTCTTGGTACTGTTAATATGATTTTGAAATGTGCTACACTTCTTTTTTTTAAAGAATTCTGCAATCTGTATTTCATTACTAGGATTATAGATCTGTATAAAGAATATACTGTGCTGCAATAGAAAAACAGAGTTCCTAGTAAATAACATCAATAAATAGAAAGCTTGGCAAGTAAAATATCCATGTACACGTGTTTTTAAACATCCACGTATATTCATTGAGAAGCTTGCTCCACTTTGATTTTATAAATGAGTGTGCATATCTGCTTAGAACATACGTTTGTGCACATTTTCCACAACCTCGCCTATTTTCTACAGAAAAAATAATTTTTCTCAGGGATCCAAATATGCATTAACCACAGGGAATTGATGGCCAGTGGCATATGAATGTGTTTTGCCTTGTCAGGTGATAAAATAGAGCTAAAAAGGATCACAGTGCAACCTTCATTTTTAATGAAGTGAAATTCTTTTTAATATAGTGAAATTCTTTTGAAATAATAAATATCAATCATTAAAATAAAATAAATAAAATAAAGGTTTTTGGAAATACAAATTATTCACAGGCATACCTCCTGAATGTGTATCTGCAGAATTTCTGAATGAAATAGACTTTCTAAAAAAAATATTGCACCTAAATACATACAGTTTCCAAAAATACGTGAAATTTATTGGTAGGAAACAAATCCTTTTGAAAAATGAATGTTCTTGAAAAAGAAATTATCATGGGAAAAATAACTCTCCCTCAATAATCAGATCTGCCATAGTGGATTTATATAAAAATAAATAGGGAGGGAGGAAAAATAACTTCAAAATAATAAAGAAGTATTCATGGATAAAATCTATTCATACATCACGAAGAGTCATCACTGACTTGATGCACATAATCAATCAAATGTAGAAGTATCAGGTCATACTAAATACATTATACTATGATCCTGTCCTATATGTAGTTCCATACGCCTCAAGCAGAAATGTAGGCTATAACGTGTATTCATCTTACAAGGTTTACCATTATTTTATGAATTATGACTTGTTTCTCAATCTCAAAACAATCACTGAAGTTACAGAAAAGCCTTTGTTAGAAATCTCACTATAACTTAGGGAACTATAGTAGATCCTATAACTGATTCAGTAACAAATGCAATAATTAAAAATGTCTATTAAATTAATTTATTTCAAGTGACTCTTTTGAATATTTGCTTGGCAGGTTACAATTTGGAATTTATGTAGTCATGACTTTCATACTTTCTAAGGACTATATGAAAAAAGTAGCATATTAGTTAGCAGTGGAAAGTATTGCACACCGGAAACTAAAGGGAGTCATCTAAATGTAAATCTATCCCCTCCTATAATCCCAAACTTCGATATAATATTTCTGTTCCTGGCCTATAACTTCATCCTAAGTAATACTCATTTGCCTCCCCAAATTTTAAAGTAATCTTGTTTCTTATCAGCATTCTTTGCAAACCCAGACCCTATGCTTATTTTGTAGAAATGAGAAGAAAATGTTTTCACACACTGGGTTGCAAATCACTGATCCACATTCCCCGAAAATGTATGTCACAAGCGGCTGGTACCATATATAAAAACTTTCCTATACGTCAACCACTTTCCATATCGAACCACTTCTATGGGGTTAAAAATTCCCCTCTTGGCAAATGGATGAGCCAGAAATGCCTAACTTAAACCATGTGTTCTCAAGTTCACCAAACATGGAACAGGGTCTTCAGTTTCTACAGATTAGAATTATCTATAAACATTGTTAAATTTATTGACTAGATTGTGTATGCCTCTCAGTCAAAGGGATTCTAAGCTACTTACATTTCCCTCTTGCAGTAAAAAGGCTAAAACACCAAAATAAACAACAATTCAGTTATAATTGCAATTACAGAAACATTGATACCTGAAAAACAAAACAAAAGCCTGTTATTTATAGGAGTTCCACTTCTTGACTTCTCTTTTTAAAAGACACATTTGAATGGGTATCATAAAATTAATAGGCTGGAAGTTATCTGCTAAATGTTGAATGTTGCTACAAAAAGAGCCAAAGAGAAACCTGGACTTTGTGAGAATGATAATCCTTAAATGAATTTTCCCTTCTAATTTTCTTGGACAAGTGTCAGTAGGAAGCCTTGGGAGGCTATGAAAATCCATTTTAACCATTTGTTTTCAAACGCTTTCATTCCAAAGGTGTAAAAATATCCCCATTAAAAAGATATATGCATGATGTCCATGTTGATTATTATATAATAGTATTAGGGAAATTGAACAACTCATTTTTCATTGTTATATCGTATGCAATGCTGTTTACCTTATAAGTCCAAACATGATCCAGAAATTACAACTCACTGACCATTAAATTGACAGATTAAGCCCAGGGTTGGATTACTTTGCATAAATGCATGTATCCAAAACTTTACATAAAGTGTAAATATTACACAGTGATTTTAACAGATTCGTTGGCATACAACCACAAAAAAAACAGAAGTACCAAGAACACAGAACAATTACTTTGATCCACCTAAACCTCATCTGCAATTTTTCACATCCGTAAAACAGGGAAGTACAGAATCTGAAACTCACTGGGAAAAAAATAGAGTGGAAACATATTAAGCAAAGGAAAAGACAAAAGTTAAACTCCTGTCTCTCATCTACATTTCTCCTCAAAAATTATCCTAATTTTTATGTAATATGTGATACTGCTTTCAACCTCTCAGTTATAGTTGTAAAACAGTAAAATCTATTATCACGGCATTGATCTCCAAAAGTTTAGGGAATCCTGCAAATATTACTTGATTACAAAATAGATCCTGAACTGATTTAGTATATGAGTTCTGGAAACCCATTTGTGATCCATACGGTTACTAAATTATCTCATATAATTTAAATTAAGTCAAATTTATTTCTTATATAAATTATAAATTATATATAAATTATGACTGACATTGACATTATGCCCATCGCATAATTGCTCCACGTTCATGAAGTGGAAGTTTTCTTGTATCCACAGCTGACAGATGAACCAAAAGTCCAAACATGAGATTGGAAGATGTTTTTTATTTTCTTTCTTGCAAACCATTTATATATCCTAGTTTTACCTTTTCAGATTGCAATGGTTTAGAGCTATAACGTCTTGGATAACTGGTCCTCCATCATTTTCTGTGAAACTTTTAATATTTTTAATGCAAATAAATAAGACACTTTTACCATTTCAAAAACAAAAAATGTTTTCTACATGTATTATATTTAATTTTTTCTATATTGGCACATATATTTGAACAAGAATGTTGGCTTAGCATTAGAAGTGGGTAACTGCTTTAAATAATACATAAACAGAAAAGCATATTTAGATTTCATGGCAAGTAAAAATTCAGAATTTAAACATTCATAGAGAGTGAATTGTTTCAGTGATAATTCAGATTTACAGATACACCTCAAAGTGCTACTTGCATATTTTGAGTTTTTCATCATGGAACTTTCTCTGGTATTTTCAGTGGAAGGACAAACACTGCATTATCTTTCTTTTATAGAAGAGATGCCTCCATATCTGTTACTGTTGTGAAGACTATTTTATGAGAATCCACAAAAAGATATGCTTTCCATTTTTTTCAGTCATTGGTTTCACCACTGTCCAGCCAGAGTCTTTTATGAAACAAACAAGCCCAACATAAAAGTACAAGCCATTATGTTTATGTCCAACATCTAATCTTTAGGTATCCTGCCTCCAAATACAAAAATTCCACATAGCCAAACTAACAGGTTTTAATAACTCGATCCGATTATTTTAAGTAGCTGTTTGAATTAATCACTTCATCATCACTGTATTACATTGACAGTGGTTTTTCCCAAATTAAACCCACCCTGTCAGAAGAAATTATTTCTTTCGTGACCCTAAACCTATAGACAAGCAATTTAATTGGAGGAGCCCATGCTCCTATAAACAACCAAAAAAGAATAGTTATGTTTGCTTTAGAAATCTGGGAGCATGTTTTCTATCAACAAATTTCATAAACTGCATAAGCTTTTGTGAACTGTAGCTCATTTCTTCAGATGCATAGAGTGCTGGAAATTCTGCATTCTTTAAAATCACTACAACTTTAAAACAGCTATTATTCATATAGGAATGCTCAGTCAAAATACAGTCTTTGTTAACATTGACTTTTAGAATACCACCCAGCACATCTCAGTTAAAATAAATGCATTTAAGAGGACATTTTTCGTATTTCATATATCAAGGCATTGAGCTTATTCAGAAAATCTGAATATATTTTAAATAATTGAAATCCCCCAATACATATTTCATACTACAATATTTAAGAAGCCAGGATTTAGATAATTATTATTACAAGTCAATTCCTTTGCAATGCTCATTGGGATCCTGTTGCAAAATACCATTTCAAGTTGGTATTGGTATCAGAAGTGTCAGCATTTATGCCATCTCAATTTGCACGTCTAATTGGCATATACAAAATTTGCACACATCCTGAATTTTGGACCAAACATTATATCAAATTTATATTGGTTTTTATAAAATCCATGGAATTGAGTAAAGCATGTTTTGTGAAAATCTAAATATCCCCTCAAGTGTTATGAGATAATATTTTGAGTTGGACAGAATACAGTTGGTGATGTAGATAATCCATTTTTTTAAAAAATAGTATAAAATCTTTGATAGTTTGATTTTTCAGAGTAATTGGAAAACCAAGTGAACTTACCGCCTGGGGCTTTGCTTTTCAGATCAGATGAGGTCAGTGGATGGATATATAGTGAAGAATCCTCAAAAACAAATCAGTATTTATATTGTGAGGGAGCCACCTGCCAAAGCCACAGGAGTTGTCACAGCCCAAACTGCTTACCAGGGGTATTTCTTTTTCTGCTTTTTTTGACTATACTATATGGAAAATGTGAAAAATTTAATCTTTTTTCTTTGTTTTATCAACCTACCCTTTTACGCATAATGACTTAATTTTTTCTTTCCTCTTTTGAGACATAAAAACATGTCATAGTATATCAGACTGACTTTTATGTTAAACCACATGAAGTATATTTCATGTATATTCATGCCATCTATGCACTTGTATCTACACATGTGATAAATCCCAAAAGACAATATCAAAAAAGAATAATTATAAAAAGGGCAAATTGGTGTGCTTGTTGTTTAATGATATTCCTATAGAAATTTCCAAATATATTTCAAATTCTTTCATATTTTTCCAGTATTTCTTAGGTATATATTTCTAACACACTCATCTAGGTGCATCAATCAGTGAAAGCTGTCCTCTCTCTCCATTTCTTTTGTAGTTCTGATCAACTGAAAGCAGAGAAAGCTTTTTAACAGCACAATCTTACCACTTTTTAAAAAAAGTCCTACTGACTTTGGTGAATTAACTTCCTCTTATGTGGATTACAACCATGGACCACACGGAAAAAAATTCCATTAAGTTCTATGAAGTTTACTCCCTAATTAATTGGTATAAAGCCCAATTTACCTCACAGGGATGTTGTGGAGAAGTGTTTAATGTGTTTAACATTAATGTGTTTGCTCCCTCGAGTTGTAAACAAAAAAAAAAGGCAGGATAATTTTTTTTTAAAAAAACTGCCCTACAATATTTGACAAGCTGTTCAGAATGAAACTCTCATGTGTAGTGAATACCAATCAGTCCATACAGGGTTAATGTTCAATTGTTTATATGCAGCACATTATATCCATGAAACATCCATCTTAGAAACATCTCCATCTTAGTATTTTAGTTCTAGAGAATTTTAGTTTTGGTAGCATGTCTAACAAATAAAAATAGTCCCTTATTGAAAGGTAAAATTGAAATATATATTAACTTTGTTTTTGCATTTATTCAGAAGAAAAACAATGAAGAATAGAGTTATTACACCTATAAAAATAAGGGTAAAATAAATGTCAGGATCTTTTTTCTACATAACTTTATATAGTTATTGGCATCCCCTTTTCTTAAATTAGTACTTGAATGGGAAATCACCTTTTACACAACTTAATTAAAATTAAATATGTTTATTTTTTTAAATATTTACGCAGGTGTTCTCAGGCAGATCTCACAATGAGAAAATCTATTTTTTTCAGTAATAAAAAAATCAGTAGCATATTAGTTTTCCTGTTTTTGTTGAAATTCTGAGATGGCAATTCAGAAATGATAAGCACAACCTTGAGTCAGGTTCAGATCCTGAAATCACCATGGGTGCATTCCTGTAGTTTTCTTGTCAGCAATATGGAATTAATTTATTATTGTGTTCCTTGGATTTCCCAGTTTTTCCTGGGGGGATCTCCCATTTGAATCTAAATTTAAGGAAAGGAGATGCCAATAAATACCAAGATACATGGAGTTTTCTTTCATCAAAACAAAATTTGTGTCTTTTTTATGCACTTTTTTTCAATGTTTTGTTTATTTTTATTTTGTTTTTGTGAAAAAAAATCCCTTTTTTAACTTTTTGAATAAAAATATAACATTGATAACAAAAAGAGAACAAGAGTCTCCAGCCTTTCCTGGATAGCCTTAGCAGTTAGAAATGTATTTATTTAAATAATTTTATATGGTGGTCATTGGTCAATTTCACAAAGCCAACCCTGGACAGCCAAGAAGGATTTTTAAAAATACAATATAAACATAATCTTACAGGAACCTTGAGGTTCTTTCAGAAAATAGGTTTCTTTTACGTAACTTTTTCTCCCTCCCACATTTAGTTGCTTCTTGAACTGAATACACAATCCACACAATTTGCATCTATAGTATAATAATTAGAAAAAAAATCTTAGTTTTTCTAAAATATATTGCTTATTGTAGACACATACACAATTATTTTATACAGTTTATCACACTTGATCAGAAACCCATACATACAATGTCTAGATAATCCAAAGTTCTGAAATTAGCTGCATTGAATGGAAAGAAACCTAAAACACCTTGTCCTGGAAAGTAAGTTTTGTTTCATATTCACAGATACCAACTCTTTGCCCCTGTGTTGGACTACCCCGAACGTCAGCTCCAGGCAAATGCAAAATATCTCAGAGACCAAAATGACTGACTCATCATCACTCTAGAATTTTCCTTTATCCAACCCAGCATTATACCATTTCAGTCATAAAGATCCAAATGCAGATATTTCAGATGTTATCAATGTATTCAGTTTTTCAGTGTAAAGAGCAAGTCATACAATGCAGAGAACCCAGATAAGAAACAAAGAGAAGGAAGAAATCGGGCCTTAATAATGCTCCCAGTTTATTTCAGTACCTAATTTAGAAGAGGCTGGCTTCATCTTTAGGCCATGCATGAGAATTGCCTTAGGAGATGGTAGTTGATGTAGTACCTAGATGGTGAGTAGCAGCAGCAGTCTCCTTAAGTCCATTTCTGTTCTGGGGGACAGAACCTCCAGAAGCCTACCCCACTGCCTTCATGTTTCATGAAGGATTCAGTTCCTTTATAATCATTCAACTGTTAGTCTTTCCAGCTTGTATACATAGGATGAAGAAGTGGGTCCATCTTATTTTTCTTTTCAGGTTGCAAAGTTTCATAAGCCATCCTTCTTTAATTATTCTGACTCTCTCTGTTTTCGTTTTCAAGTGCTTCACAAGCAAAGATCAAAGCCTTTACTGGTCTTCAGCTATATAGTATTTTGGGGTTGTGTGTGTGTGAGTGTGTCTGAAGAAGAGGCTGTTGTTATCCTGCCATGTCATTTATCTGATTGTTTTCCCCATAGGTATTCACCTTCCACTTATAATCCACGCATGTTTTATATTCAGAGGAGGACCCATTTTTCTTCTAGTAGAGTGAGACTTCAGAAGCCTCATATAGTGATGAAGAAGGTAGAAATGTTAGAGAAGTCAGGGGAATTAAAGAATCTGAGTTTCAGTCATATTAATCCTACAAAGTAAAAATCACAGAAAAATACAGGATAACATCATAAGATACCAGTTTAGAAGAAAAACGAATTGTTCTTTACAACTAACTTTGGAAATGTAGTCATGCCATCATACTCTGCTTCTTTTCATAGAATCTGGTGAGGTTTCAGACTGTAACCTTCCACTTACAATTATCCAATATTTTCTTACTGTTTGTTCTATAATTTCTCTTCTTCAGTTTTTTTTTAATGAATGAGCAATGAACTCGTATGCTGGAAGGCTCCAAACCTAACAGTGTCCCTCACACCCATCCGCCAGCATTCTCTCTCTCTCTCTCTCTCACACACACACACACACACACACACACAGAGTGACTTCTGGATCATTGTGAATGAGCTGTATGTAGTTCTCCACTGCTTAATCACTCCTGTCTGGGGAATTCTGAGAGTTGAAGTCTGCACATCTTAAAGTTGTTAAACTTTAGAAATACCAATTTAATGTAACATATAAATTGGAAATATCTTGCTAGGCAGTCAAATATTTTTTAAAAAATATTAGTTCTTGGTTTCAACTCAAATATTATAGGAGTGCAAGCTAGAAGTCTACCTTCATGAATCTAACTGAATCAGGCTTGTGGGAACTAAGTTACCAAGGAAGCATGGGGTGTCTTCAGAATGCCCCTTCATTTGATTGTTTGCAGTCCTTCACCTGCCACAATTAGCCAAGACTGATGGTAAAATTTCAGGGCAATATAAGACAGAAAATTGACAAAAGCCAAAATCCCTAGTTTAAATTCCAAAAATGTTCTAACATTGTTTGAAAAACAAATGGTGGGATATAATTTCCTACCATTTTGTGGCAAAAACCAGACATGATATAAACTGTGGTGAAAGCCCTCAATAAACCTAAAAATCAGGCATCCATATCTGGACTGCAAAATTCAAGAAGAACCTTACAAATTAGCAAAACTGTGTTCTATTGAGCGACCATACAGACTTCTGAATCCCAGATATGGTAGTTCTTACCACAGTTTTTAAAGAATTGTATTTTTTGAAATTGATGCAGAACCCAGGGAACAAACATACAATTCTACCCTGCTCACATGAGCTACCCATGTCATTTTTCATCTTGCCCACTTGGCCTTGGGCTATTATAAAATGTGTTGCCCAGCCCTAAATAAACTATGAAAGTAACTCCTCTGGTTTGTTGAGTTCATTGACACTGAGTGAGATATGCAAACATAGCTATGCATACTCAAAACATTTTGCTTCCTGAAAACAGTAAATAACACCACTCCCTTCCCAGACAACTGATATCAGATAGTCAAATTATTTTGGCTGGCACCTGAGGCAGAAAATCCTGCAAGTTTTTGCCCTCCCTTCCAATAATAAAAATATACAGAAAACAAATTGCCAATCCCTGACACCCAAATTAGCCAGCCAGTAATTCTTGCTTTAGTCTAATTCAAGGGGTGACCTTTGGAAAAATGCAGTCAACACCAAGGAATATACTGGTATGATTCCTCAATATGAAATATGAGCTAAATACTAGCTCTCTTATACTAATGATAAAGGGTAACATGAACGGTCCGTATATAATTCTGACTTCAGTGAAACATCTTTCACTAAAATAATAGTAATTTTTCCACAAAGAACAATCTTAAATGGATGTAGTTATGATCAGAAAAGTACCAATAAAGGAAAATATTTGCACAGAAAATTTACATCACCAGAGCATGGATGATGTTACCTAATTTGGGTAATGAAATGTCTGCAAGAAAACAACCAAGTTCAGAGAGCACCAAAGATCAGAAAAGTAAAATGAGAAAGAGGAGTTTAACTTTCTCTTCAGACTTGAGGGACTTTCAGTTCAGTCTTTCTGAAAATACCGTGTGCTTTTGTAATTATAATTATACACCAAGAAAGTCACAAAGTAAATAGTGATTTTCAGCAGAAAAAAATGATACACACACAAAAAAGGTCACCTCTTTCACTGTTCGTTCACTCCCCTTCTAAAAAAAGCTTGATTTAAAAAAAAAGTTCATAGTTTGTTACACACAATTACCAAACATGTAATTTTCGGTTAATCTGTTATGGATTCTGAAAGATACAAATTCCCAACAAAATTTGAAAAAGGAAGTCACTTTAATAATTGAATTCATGTTATCTATCCTCCTACCTAGCTGTGAACTTTCTATTTTATAATATAATTATTATTTTTTATATTTTTTCTACTACTAGTAGCTCATTGTTTAATGGCATTGCTATCTACCCAGAAAGGTTGCACCTGTTTCAGTTATACAGTATTTATCTTGGTTTCCTGGCCTGAATATATTTCAAACATATTGCAGGTTCTTTTTAGTTTTTACCTGAAGCTGCATGGAAAATGGAACGAGGGAGAAGGGTAAATAAAAATATAGCTGTTTTTGTTACTCTTAATCAATTGAGATCCCTTTGAGATGCTCAGAAGAGCATAATCTAAGCAAATAGTTCATTACTTGTTTGTCTACACGGTTTAAATATGTGTCTGATAACTATCATATACATTGACAATAACTGACACAATTATTGCATGCACTCAGGCATTTTTATTTTCTCTGGGAAATCTGAAAGTAACACATTAATTCATGACTGATTGTGTGTGCAAATGGATAGGTACAAAAACCGTATCATCAAGTTGTGGTCTGTTGTACTTAGCTGTTAAGGATTTGTCCTTCCTAGTTTCTAATCCACTGCTTACATAAACACACAAAAATATATCCCCAAGAGCATTTTGAATATGTATTGCTTTAGGCTGTGTGTGTGTGTGTGTGTGTGTGTGTTGGTCTGAGAAAGTTGATTGTTAGGTATGGCCCTATCACACTTCAGACAACTTAAGAAGTGAACAATTAACAATTTCTTCCCACTACCATCATTTTTAAAATATCCAATTCATGTTTTAAGTAAGAAACACTCCAGTCTTTCCTACCTTCCTCACCTTAGGATATTTTGGTGGTCTCATCCTCTTGGGACCTCCAGCAAGTATGCTGGTGACTTGATAGATGCTTATAGACATGGAACTTGCTCTGAACTAGCACACCTATGCCTATTTCTTTTTATTGATGTTGCTTCTTGCGTCATCCTCCAAAGTCCCTCCCCAGACATCTGGGGCACCCCCTCCTTAGAGGAAGGGGGGATGCTGTTGTAAGGAGAGGGAAAGTCCTAGAGTCCTCAGTTTTTCTTTTTCTATAGGGCAATTTCCAATCTGACATTGAAGATAAATAAATACAAATACCTGAGGTAAGCCACCCTCCCTCTATAAGCTTTCACTAACTCTTGTTTTCTTTATTTTCTATAACCCTGTCTGAGAAAGTGAAATTTGCCTGCCACTTGCACTACAGGAACTGACAGAGCAACTGGACTGGTAGATCCTTTGGAATTTTAATTAAAAGATTGTTCTCTCTACAGAATATGGACTCTACATAAAGGGCTAAATTATGGTAGGAATGAATTATGGCTTTAAGATCACTTGGGTGGGTAATGAATTAATAGCTATCATACTAACCTTCACAACAAATCCTATGATAACAATGTTCTAATGGTATAATTTTTGTAGACTAGAGACAGTCAAGTTAGATGTCTGATTCAATAAAATTGTTAAATTTGTAAGTATTATTTTCTTGTAACAGATTAACATGAATATCCCTCTGGAATCTTGAGTTTCACTGAAAACACAACAAAAAAGGAAATTAATAGGAACAACATATTAGCATTCTAAGGCACAGTGAAATAATATTGAAGTAAATACAATGATTGGCATGTTAATGTGTGTCATGACATACAAAGCATGCGTTACTTTCTAACCACTCCAGAAGTGTAAGTTTTCTATTTCAATAATCTTCAGCCAGTATGCAAATTATAAATAAAGCTGGTCAGCAGAAGAATAAATGAGACTGAAACTTTAGAGTTATCAACCATGTTTCCATTTCTTAAAAAGGTAAAATTAGTGTATAAGATATTATTCAACCCGAAATTAAGCAAGACTAGAAGCAAACTGTTAGAGAAAGATGAAAGAAAGATTTATGCTAGATGAAGCAGGGTATGAGCAAAGCACCAAGCACCACCACACTGAACAAACATATTTTATGAGGCCTGTGACCTTCTAAACCTCATTAATGAACATCCTGTTATTAAATATTCTTCTAATGGGGTTTTTGAAATCTGGATGCAAGTGGGATCTTTTTTTATAGATAGGAACTACTTTATAATTGAGCATTACCCGTATTCATTAGGCTAAAACCCAATGCTGCTTGGGTATAAATATAAACCCACCCTTTGTTAAAATGTTTCTCCTTTGAGTCAATTCAACTTTACAACTTTTAAAAAAACGCATATAGTGTTTCATGGCCCCAATTGACACAATCAAGGCATTCCTATTCAAAACAAAGCAATGCTATCTAGTACTTAGAGATACAATGTGTAGTGATTATAATTTCTCTTACTTTATTTAGAATTTTCTTATTAAAATTTGGTAAGTATGGCATTGCTTATGTTATAAACACAAATATTACAATACGGTATGCTTAATATATGACCAAAGAAGAGTAATTCTCATTGAAAATTTATATATATATATATATATATATATATATATATATATATATCTAGGTATATATATATATATATATATGTGTGTGTGTGTGTGTGTGTGTGTGTGTGTGTGTGTGTGTTCTTAAGTTTTCGCGGGTACTTACATGTATGGCATTCGGCTTTGTTCAGGTATTTTTCCACGTCATTGTAGTTGTGCTTTTAAAGTTGTAGCAACGTTTCGGCAGAATCTCATCTGCCATCGTCAGGTTTCTGTATAGCGTTCATCTGTGAGTCAGACTTTTACAGTGGTTTCAGATTTAAATTTGGGGCAGCCTATTATATATAAAAGTTTCCTTGGCATGGTTTTTAGAAGTGGCATGCCCTTGCCTCATGTCTCGGGCTGAGAGAGAGGGATTGACTCAAGTCACCCAACTGGCTTCAGGCTTAAGATTGGACTAGAACTCATGGTCTCTAGCCTGATGTTTTAATCACTACACTAAATTGGTTTTCTCTGTGTGATTAACTATGAAAAAAGGTTGTTTAAGAAAAATATTTGCAGCAGTTTAAATACACAGAATTGCATCATTGTATTTAAAAAAACCCTAAGTTTGAGTAATTACATTCCACAGGGTCCAAATTAAATGTACAACCACAAACTTGGAAAAGAATTTCCACTTTACATAAATACTGTGTGTATTAAAAGGCACAGTATAACTTATAGTGTGGTAGCCCCCACCTGCAGCTCTCTCTGTTTATCTAGAAGTCTCACTCGTCGAATTAACTGTGTTGGCTCTATTTTACTTAACAGTAAACTTGAATCTGCCCTGTTAGAAAGGAAAAAAACACTGAATCCTCAAATCTAATAAAATTATCAGAAGTGCTATGCAAGAATGGGGAGTCAGCAACTTTTATCTGATATTTTCCAGTCTTGGCTTTTGATTTTCATTAACTGAAAATCAATATGTACCATCAAGTGATCTCTAAAAGTTAAATGTTCAGGTTTCCCAATAAAGCACTCATCAACGCTGTAACTGGGTCCTCCCATTTTGCTACTGGCCTTCCTATTCCTCTCTTTTCTTTTATCTTTCTTGGCATCAAAGCCTTCTTCAGAGAATTAGGTCTTCCTATAATGTCCAAAATATGATAATTTGATGTTGGTAATGTGTGCTTCAAATGAGAATTCTGAGTTGGTTTGTTCAATGATCCATTTGCTTTCTCAGCTGTCTATGTTAATCTGACAGTTCAAAAGTGTCAATACTCTCCTTATTCTGTTTCTTCCAACTTTCACTTCCATAAAGGTCACAGGGAAATACTATCGCCTGCATGATTCTGATTTCTGTAAACCCAGCTGCATCACAACACCTGAAAATCTCTTCCAAGGCGTTCTTTCTTTTCAAAAAAAGTTTTTTATTTTATATATACAATAATTCCATTCCATTTCAAATTTGTGCCAACTAGATATATATTTCGTGTGCTTACAATTATAATGAATACTTTTCTTAAAATAATCAATAATCACATTTTCTTATACATTTTATACATTTTCTTATACATCTTATCTAACCATCTAACCATCATGGCTAATTTACCAAGTGCTATTCTGCAGCATATTTCTTGACTGCTTGTTCTATAAGTTGTTCTTTATTGTTGATGGTTTCTTATTTATTTATTTATTTCTTAAATTTATTGGCTGCCTATCTTACAATAGGTTAACTCTGGGCAGCTTACAATATTACTGTTGATGGTTAATGTTGAAGCTATCTACCACTTCAATATCTTCGTTGTCAAGTCTAAGAATAGTTATTGAATCAGTTATCATTAATTTGGTATTCTTTATACATATTTTTAGTCCCATTTTGTCATTGTCTTCTTTGACTGTTTTAACTACAGCTTACAGATTTTTGCCTTTTTGGCCATCAACACAGGTTATTAATGTCCTTCTCTAATTTTAAATCCCTATTCAATCCAGCTTCCCTTAATATATTCGGCATATAAGTAGGAAAAGTATACAGCCATATCTGTGCCAACATAGTGTCATCTATTTTACCAAATGCTATCTGTACTGTGACTTCCTAACCTGTGTATATGTTTCCCCTGAAAACAAAAGATGTATTGGGATTCCCATTTTTCTAAGCACATTCCACATCATGATATGGTGCACAGAATTAAAGGTCTTTCTATAATAACACTGACTTGTTTTTTGTATTCTTCCCCCCCCCCCAAATTATCCAGCATTTATCAGGAATAATATTTCATGTTCCTCAGCTTTTCTTAAAGCCAGCTTGAACATCTGGCATCTCCTTTTCCATACAGAGCATCCTTTGCTGCACTGGATGATCTTATGCATTATTTTGCTCTCATATGAAATTAAGGATATTATATGATAATTTCCACACTCTGTTGAGTCTCCTTTTATGGTATTGGAATATAGATCAATCTCTTCCAATCCTTTGACCACAGTATTATTTTCAATTTGGTTAGAATTTTTACTGATTTATTTTCCTGTTGCTTATCATATTTTTGTGGGTATTCTATCAGTTTCTGAAGCCTTCTGACTTTGTAACGACTGGAGTACAGATTTAATTTCATTTTCTAAACTACAGTGCTAGAGATAATTGTAAAAAGGGAATTATCTTATAAGCTATCTTGGATGTTGACATCTCTACTGTACAGTATTTCAATATACTTCCATCTTTGTTTGATCTAGTTTGAATTACTTACTATCCATCTTTTGGCTTATCAATTTGAGGTTGGAACCTCGTTTTGAATTTAGAGATCATTTTGAAGATTTTCCTTGTTTTTGCCTCTTCAGTGTCTATATAGATATTATCATATTACTTCTTGTTTCTTCTGACAACTCTCTGAAATTCTTTGTTGGTTTCTTTCCTGAGGACTTTGTCTTTCTTGGCTTTGGCTTCTCTTCTCTTCTTACCAATTTCCATGGTTTGTTCTGACATCCAGTTTGTTTTCTTCAGTTTCATCTTTTGCAATTTCTTCTCACATTCACCCTTAGCAGCTTCTTTAAGTTAATTTCACAATCCCTCTTGTTTGCTTACCAGTGAGGTTCAGGACTTCAAAGCAATTTCTACTATTCTCCTTGAAAATGCTCAAGATGTTGTGGAACTGAAGTAATTTTCTCCTTCTCCTTCTTCTTTCTTCTCCTCCAGCTTAATTTAGAACGTACAGATAAGCAATTCCTGACCTTTTTCCACAGCCAGCACCAGATCATGTCTTTGATTGCTCCACTTCTTTTTAGCAATTAAATAGTCTATTTATTTTTTAGTGTCTTCTATCTGCTGATCACCATATTAACAAATATATTAAACTCCCCTCCCTCCCAGATCTAGATAGCCTCCCCTTGGATGGTATTTCAGAACTTGAAGAGCCAGCTATTTACTCAGATCTTTGGCAAGGGTGACTGAAGCTTCCTTCTGGGTATTGCAGGTTTGCTTTGGTTGTTATCTGGTTTATGTCATGTTCTGTTCTTTGGTTCTATTGTGGCATTATGTATTTTATTCCTCTTGTGTTGTTAACTGTGAACTACCCAGAGCCACTAGGAGTCAGGTGGTTTAAAAATAAATTTAAAAATATGACTCATGAGATTACTAGCTTAACTTCTACACATTTTTCAAAATCTCCTCATCTTGGGCCTTTGGGAAATTCAACTTTTTCAACTTGTGAATAAATATAAATTATATACTTATATTTATATAAATATATTATTATAAGTGTATATTAATCCTGTTTGTAATCCAACTGAACTAGCTTTCTCTGCTTGCTATAATAACTAGTTAGTACCTGTGTCTTTTTAAAATTAAAATTCTTTTAATAAAGTAATTTTATTTGGTTTTCCGAACTGTAACTCTTATTCTCTAAAGCCTCTAATGCTGGTGCAATACATTGATGTTTCATTTAGTATTAGGGGTTAGGAGGAAATAGTTTAAGAATACAATGGTAACTGACAAAGAGGATGTGCTCATTTTTGCACAATTGCTCATAATCTTTGGTTTGCTAAAGCAATAGTAATAAAATAATTGACTATTGTTCATTACTTTGAATTATAACGTTTTGTTATTTCCATCATACTAGAACTTGAGATAATTGATATTCTTAAGATATTAGCAGCAAAATAGAATTTGCTTCTGAAACTCTAAAGTTTCCTCAGGCTTTGATCAATGTGGCATTTTCATTTTCTGATGATTGTGCCTGCCTAAACCTAGAGTTTTTCATTTGTTTTTTTTTAATCAAATAAAAAATAATCTCCCCAAAGAACTCACACATTACTGATCAACTCATGTTGGTATCTCATTTTTAAATCAATAATTATAGCTGAATTACAATTAAAATAATTAAATAAACATACATGGACAAATACACTAGCAAAAGGAATAATTTTATGGATTAGATGATGGTTGACTTCACTGACACTGTAAACAAGAAGATGTTAAGAAATTGAAAGAAAATTTGGTTTCAGAAATCTAGTACTTTAGCCCCAATCATATTAAGACATTTTATTAAGGAATAATAAAAATAGTAAATAATGAAAATAGTGAATAATGAAAATAGTAAATAATGAAAATTTTAACTTTGTTAAAATTTCTTCAATAAAAGTTATATAAAAAGACATTTTATTAAAAGGCATAAGCTTTTCTCAACCCCAGCTTATTTCTTCAGATGCATGGAGGGAACAAGACTGAAGTACAGTTGAAATAAGGATGGAAAATTAAAGAGACAGAAAGACAGGGTAGTTATACAGTTGCAGGATCACATGTAAGACACTTTACGAGCATTTTATTATAAGCATTTCATGATGTGTTAAAAAACAAATTCAGAGCTGAGTTTCTCCCTCAACTTTGATGATATTTTTTTTCCAAACTACTTTGAGATCTGTAATAAATGCCCTGATATTATTTTAGGATTTTTTAAAGTCCTGATATTAAATTAACAGATACAATTAATTATGTTGTACAGTCTAGCCCATTTGCCCTACATACAATCCAGAAAGAATTAAAAAACTATGTTGATTTTTCCAAAGTTTAGTCAAAATTTTCCATTTTTAATTTCAAATTTAATTTAACTATTCCAAATTTAATTAAACTATTTTCAAATTTAAGTAAACTAATTTCAATTCTAATCAAATTAAATTTGACTTTGTTGGTATGGGACACACATAGAAATATGGGTCCCCAAGATTTCAATGGAATAATTAATGAACAATTGGATTATAAAACACAGAAATCAAAAAGAAAAATGGAAAGACACTACCAAAATCTTTCTTTCTAATGATAGAAGAAGCAAACCTAAAAGATGCATGGAGAGAGAAAAATGTGGAAAATAAGCAATATACTTTTTATTCAAACAGACATGCATTATGGTCTAGAATAGATATGATATGGATGTCAGCAGAATTACTTGCTAATATACGAGAAATTGAAATAGAAACAAGCACTTGGGCAGACCACAACCCAATGACAGTCATTTGGAAAGGACAAAAGAGGAGATCTAGATGGACTTTAAATAATATGATATTAAAGGAAAAAGACTTCAAACAGAAAATAGAGAAAGAATTGGTTTTCTTTTTTAACGAAAATAAAAAAGAAGATACATCTTTACAGAATCTCTGGGACATGATGAAGGCCTACACAAGAGGCTTGATAATAGACTATACAAGGAAAAGAAACAGAAAACAGAAAAAGACTTTCAAAATATTGGAAGATGACTATAAGAGATTGGAAAAAGAATTACAAAGTTCCCGCAAAAAAAGACATTAAAATTAAAATGGACATAACTAAACATAAAATGGGACTAATGGAAAAAGAGGAATTAGCACAAAATTATTTGTTTAGCAGAGTGATGGCTTTCAGGAAAAAACAATTTTTGTGTCTATTTGTTCTGGTGTGCAGTGCTCTATAGCGTCATTTTGAGGGAAGGAGTTGAAACAGTTTATGTCCGGGATATGAGGGGTCTGTAAATATTTTCACAGCCCTCTTTTTGACTCATGCAGTATACAGGTCCTCAATTGAAGGCAGGTTGGTAGTAATTGTTTTTTCTGCAGTCCTAATTATCCTCTGAAGTCTGTCTCTGTCCTGTTGGGTTGCAGAACCAAACCAGACAGTTATAGAGGTGCAGATGAGAGACTCAATAATTCCTCTGCAGAATTGTATCAGCAGCTCCTTGGGCAGTTTGAGCTTTCTGAGTTGGCGCAGAAAGAACATTCTTTGTTGTGCTTTTTTGATGATGTTTTTGATGTTAGGTGTCCATTTTAGGTCATGTGATATAGTAGAACCTAGAAATTTGAAGGTCTCTACTGTTGATACTGTGTTGTCTAGTATTGTAAGAGGTGGTAGTATAGGAGGGTTTCTTCTAAAGTCTACCACCATTTCTACGGTTTTGAGTGTGTTCAGTTCCAGATTGTTCCAGTTGCACCACGAGGCAAGTTGTATAACCTCCTGTCTGCTTGCAGATTCATCGTTGTCTCGAATGAGACCAATCACTGTTGTGTCATCAGCAAACTTCAGTATTTTAACAGATGAATCGTTTGAGATGCAGTCATTGGTATATAGGGAGAAGAGAAGTGGAGATAGCACACAACCTTGGGGGCCCCCTATGCTGATTATACAGGTATCGGATGTGATTCCGCCTAGCTTCACCTGCTGCTTCCTGTCTGTTAGGAAGCTTATGATCCACTTACAAGTGTGTTCAGGTACCGCTAGTTGGTTTAATTTACTTAGAAGAGTGGCTGGTATTGAATGCTGAACTGAAGTCTACAAAGAGGACCCTTGCATTTGGAGATTCAAGGTGTTGTAGGATGTAATGCAGAGCCATGTTAACAGCATCATCTGTCGATCTATTTGCTCAGTATGCAAACTGCATGGGATCTAACAGCAGCTCCGTGATGGTTTTCAAGTGGGACAGCACAAGCCTTTCAAAGATTTTCAGAACTACAGATGTTAGAGCAACTGGCAGTTCCTTGATGGAGGGCTTCTTTGGCACTGGAATGATGGTAGAACGTTTGAAGCAGGAAGGAACATAGCACATCTCCTCTGATATAAGGGAACTAAAACACAGGGGTATTTATCTATTGTTTGCTCTTGTGTTGTTATGGTTGAAGCTGAAGTATTCATTGACAGGTAGGACATTGCAATGTATGATTTTATATACTATACTTAGATCGGACCGAAGGCGGCGTAGTTCTAGGTTTTCTAGGTCTAGAATATCGAGTCTGGTGGCATAAGGTATTCTGCAACGAGTAGAGGAGTGAACTCTTCTTGTGAAGTATTTCTGGACTTTCTCAACTGTGTTAATATCAGATACGTAATGTGGGTTCCAGACTGATGAGCTGTATTCGAGTATTGGTCTAGCAAATGTTTTGTATGCTCTAGTTATTAGTATATTACCAGATAAAAAGCTACGCAAGATTAGGTTAACAACTCTTAACGCCTTTTTGGCTATGTAATTACAGTGGGCTCTAGTACTTAGATCATTAGAGATGAGTACTCTTAAGATCCTTGACAGAGTTTGGATCATCAACAAGGTCTTGACTATTCAGCTTGTATTTTATTTTCTGATTTTTTTTTTGCCAATATGTAGGACAGAGCATTTATTTGTTGAGATTTGAAGTTGCCATTTGTTTGACCATTCTGATACATAGTCGAGGTCTTTTTGAAGTGTAGCAGTATTGTCGGTGGTGTTGAATAGCTTTACATCATCAGCGAAAAGAACGCAGTTGCTCTTGATATGATCACAGAGGTCATTTATGTAGAGTATGAAAAGAGTTGATCCTAGAACACTGCCTTGGGGGACACCACTGTTGACAGGTACAGAATTTGATAGGACACTCCCAATGTTGACCATTTGTTGTCAGTTATGCAGGTGTCCAGAGATATCGTAAGATTTTAGTTTTAGGAGTAGTTTGTCGTGTATCACTAAATCAAAGGCTTTACAGAAGTCTATGTAGATTGTGTCTATTGCTTTGCCCTGATCGAGTTGGATGGGTTAATAATTGATTCCATGACTTTACAGGTGACGCAGCATAAAGATTGGTCTGTAATTTTCAACTAGGCTGGGGTCTCCCTTTTTGAAGATGCGGATGACCGTGGCTTGTGACCATAGTTTTGGCAAGGAGCTGGTCCTGAAAGATTTTTCAAAGATTATGCTTAGAGGATCAGCTATGGCAGTGGATAGCTTTTTTAAGAAATAGGCACATATTCCGTCCGGTCCAGTAGATAGAGATGGTTTTAGATTGCATAGTGCTCTTCCATTGGATTATTTTACAGTATATATAAATGAGGAGCCTCTGTGGCGCAGTGGTAAGAGTGCAGTACTGCAAGCTAATTCTGCAGCCAGCTGCCTACAATTTGGCAGTTCAAATTCCACCAGGTTCAAGGTTGACTCAGCCTTCCATTCTTCTGAGGTGGGCAAAATGAGGACCCAAATTGCTGGGTGCAATATGCTGACTCTGTAAACCACTTAAAGAGGCCTATAAAGCACTATAAAGCAGTATATAAGTCTAAGTGTTATTGCTATATAATTCTGTTTTAAATCCTCTTCCTTCCTGCATCCTTAGTGCCCCCCTTTCTTCTTCTCATTGTCTCCTTCTTATCAACCAGTTTCAAGTGTCTTAAGAGAAGCATTCTTTTTTTTTTTTTTGCTTATCCTTTTCCACTGCTAACACTGAATGAGTGAATGAATTAGATGACTACGGGAAGTCTATAAAAAGGACATGAGTCCTTTTATTTTCACACTGATACTGAAGGCCATATACAACTATTCTGATTGATTTGCTAATGTTATGCTTCATTCATTTCTCCAATTACTATATAAAAGTGAATTTAATTATTTATGTACTGTATGAATGTGTATTTCTCTAGGCAGTCAAGCATGATATACATTTAATAAATCATTAACATCATTTGTTACTGACTTTTTCACTTTCAGTTTAATTGGGAGATCCTAGTTTCTAGTAGTATGAGGAAGAAAGATATTTCCTTTTCTACTTTATATGTATGTGTGGAATCATATTTGTTATTTTAATACTTATTCTGCCACTGAGTCTTTGTCAATTCTTTGCTGCCTTTTTTGTTTTAACTTTTTAAATAATTTGGTGTTGTCAACAAATATAATCATTTTATAAACTTCCAGGTTAATTTTTGGGAATAATATTTTAATATTATTATGTTTATTTTAATTACTTTTTCTTATATACAGAGCAAAAATATTTAAAAACTAGCAGTGATGAAACCTGATGTATTCCATCCTACATGAGTGGAGGGAGGTAGTGGGGTTCCACATTTATGTCAGCCAAGAAATTTAACAAATCTATTAGTCTGTTAGTCTTCAGCGATGGGCAAATGGTGAAGGCCATATTCCAAGTAACACCTGTTCCTTGAGAAAACAAACCCCTTTCTGTTTCCTTGTATAATATGCTAAATAAATAAAAGGAAAATTATGTGACATATTAAGACATCTCTGTGCATACCTATTCAAGAATTCTGCAACCCAAACTGCTGTTTTTATCATACTTGTATCTGAACAACACAAATACATTTATGGTAATTAATCATATTGGATATACTTTAAATGTTAAAGTAAACCATATTTAATTCTTATAAATTTAAACTGCTGTCATCCAATAAGTATGAATTTAATCTTGACATTTATATGTAACATATATACAGTTGGCTTAAAATATTTCAGATCAATCTGATTGAAAACTTGATCTAATGAATGTATTCTCCATATTGGATTTGTAACTCTTTTATTTTGAACAAACAATGTGGTGCAATAAAAAGCATGCATTTATTACAGGTGAGGATACTCCAATTTCCCTTCGCATGGCCTGGGATAGAGATGATTTTTAAAAAACATGGATCAAGAGTGCCTTTCCTGGGATAGGCTACGCTGCCACTTTACCTCCTCTTAGATCTATGCCCTGATATAAAAATGCAGGCGTACGTCACAGCTTATATCATTTTCTTTCCCCACCGTTTTCTCTCTGACAGATGTTCGGAGATTATAAAATAACTGCCCTCCACCAAGCAATCAAGCTCAAATTGTGTCCCTGGCTTTCTGTCAGCCACAATGAGTTCATCCGACCGGAGGGGGCTCGGGAGGAGGGAGGCGACGCCGTGCGCAGCCTTTCCTCCCGCATCTGCGTGTCGGCCGGCATAGATGTGCTTCGGTCTCGACTGCTTTGCCGACGCTTTGCTTGCCGGCGAGGGTCGCCCGCCTGCGGGTTTTTCTCGGGTAAAGGAGACGGAGAGGGTCTTCCCCCCCGCTTTTACGCTCTGCTTTCCGATTGGCGCAGCCGCTAGCCTGCCTGACACCAGCCTGCGACTCCCGCGTTCCTCGCCTTGCTCTGCTCGCTCCACCTCCCTCTCCCGGCTCGCTCCACCCCGGCTCGCTGTCGTCGTCCTCCTCGTCCTCCGCCCCCCGCCCGGCAGCTTCGGCAATAGCAGCAGCAGCTGTCTGCGCCGCTAGTCCGCCGTCCTCCCAGCCGCCCGCCATGGCTCGCGCGGGGGCCTCCTCCTCCTCCCCGCCACCGCCGCCACAGCCTCCCTTGCCTCTCACTCGGGAGGCGGCCGAGGAGGAGGAGGAGGAGGAGGGGGGGGAGGAAGACGACGGCGAAGAAGACGGAGAGGAGGAGGAGGAGGAGGAGGAAGATCCCCCAGCCCGGGCTCTCATGCCACGCTCCTCCCCGGTGCCCAGGCCTCAGCACCCCAGCGCCCCAGAGAACTGCTCTTCGTCAGAGGACGACGGGGAGGATGACGGGCACCACCAGCACTTGGCCAGGCCACTTTCTCAGCATCCCCCAGGCCTGCCTGGGCCACCTTCCCAGCATGCAGTGCAGGACAGCCGAGGGCTCCCCTCCCAGCATGCTCAAGGGCACCCTGGACTGTTTTCCCAACATGCCACTGCAGCTGCCACCCCCATGGAGGAGCCCTGTCAGCACACCGCAGGCCGGCATGTGCTGTTTGCTGATGCCTTGGGCCTGCCCTTGGCACGCTGGCGGCGCTACCAGCCTTGGCCACCGCCTTCGCCAGAGTCTCCCCCTGAGGTGGTGCCTTTCTTGGCCTCCCTCCCTCCCTCCCCAAGTACCCCCTACCTTTTGCCATCCTTTGTGTTGCAACCAGTGGGGCAAGATGAGGATGAGAAGCTTGAACGGCTGCGCCAGGCCAAGGTAGAATTGGAAGAAGTTTTGCCACCACAGCCTGGAGAGCCACGAGTCCTTCGTGGTACTGTGCGTGTGCTCAACGTTTCTTACCACAAGGCTGTGCATGTGCGGGCCAGCAAAGACCGGTGGCAAAGTCACCGGGATTACCCTGCCCTCTATATTTCAGGGGGCTCACCAGATGGAGGCCTGACTGACCGCTTTGCCTTCTGCCTGGAGTTTGGTGATGAGGATGAGGAAGATGAGGAAGGAGGAGGAGCCCAGCTTGATTTTGTGGTGCGCTATCAGACCGAAGAAGGAGTTTACTGGGCCAATAACCAGGGCAAGAATTATAGTGTGGTACTGAAGGGGGCAGCGGCTACCCAAGTTCTACCCACGAGGTCTTCTAAAGAAGGTGAATCACGTCGGCTCAAGAGCTGTATGAGGCCAGTCAAAATCAGGTAATGCTTTCAGTGCCCTTCATATACCTGAAGAAAGTGCATCTTTGAATTATCAGTTCCATTCTTGTAATCTAATTTTCTCCAATGCAGTGCCCTCCAGAACAATTGCCCTATAACTCCCATCAACCCCAAAGATGAAGTGAGTTGTAGTTGTACTCCAAGACCTGAGTATCTTTGCTCTTCTACTCCATTCCCATAAAATTTATATCCAGGGCTTTTTTTAATCTAATATTACGTTGTTATCAGTTAATCTATGTCTCTTTTTCAGGTATCTTTCATAGACTTAAGACCACAAATGGACAAGAAAAAAAATGGGTATTTAGGAACTAAAGAGAAGTTTGTTTCAAATTCTTGCCCATTTTCTAGATTCTGTTTCCTTCAGTTATGCAAATGACACTTACTAGTTGTACTCTAGTTGTGATAGAAGCCAGCATTCCAAAGAAATCTAATTTACTATGAAGGAAAAAGAGTGCTGATGCATGCTGCTTAATCCCTTTTGCTTGAGTCCTCTGCTAGTGGGAGTGTCTGAACAGTGATTTTTTTTTTTTTTGGTGATGAATGAATTAAGATTTTTGGGATATGTCTCAGTAATCGAACTGAAATCAGGAATCGGCAATGATGGAAGAGCAATAAATAAAGAGAGATATCTGGATTTAAGGTACTTCTTTTAGTAAAAGGTTAGAAGTGGCATAATGAAAAGACACATATTCACCATAAGGCAGAATTCTTGGAACTTTTTGTTTTACCCTGATACATGAACATTCTCAAATTGTGAGATGGGTATTACTGAAAATAATATAATCAGCAAAGAAGGTGTGAGATTCCTCCTGTCCCATTCCAGTTAATCTTCAATATATTTTCACACATGATCCAGAAAGCATCATTTTGCTAATGATAGAAAGTATGAAGATTTAAAAAGAGAAAGTTGAAGAGGATAGTTTTAAGGCAAATGCATACTATAGTAATTTCTATTCAGATTATTTAAAAAAAATGTTTTATGGGAGGTTCCCTACCTTTATGTATGCAGTAAAGCAGATTGCTGCACATGTAGCACTGTTTCCAGCAACAAATGTATCAACGTGGATTGCTTAAAAATGCACATAAAGGTAATCCTTGACTTAGGACCATTTGTTTAATGATTGTTGAAGTTATGATAGTGTTGAAAACAGTGACTTACAACCGATCCTCGCACTTATGGCTGGTGCAATGTCTACACAGGCACATGATCAAAATTCAGGTGCTTGGCAACCAGCATGTATTTACGTCTGTTGCAGTCTCCCAAGTCACATGATCACCATTTGTAACCTTAGCTGATCTCCAACAAGTGAAGTCAATGGGGCAAGCCAGGTTTGCTTAACAGCTGTGTGATTTGCTTAATGAGTACAGCAAAAAGGTTATCAAATTGGGCATTTATATCACTAAGTTCTCATCCCAAATGTGACCATAGGTCAAGGACTACCTGTATGCATCTTGGGCCCTGATTGGTTCAGGTTTCTTAAAATATTTTTCATTTCAAAAGTAAATCTATATAAGGACTGTACCAATTCGCTGTCAAGGCAGGGGTTCATATGAACCACCACCACTTTATAGCTTCCTGTTCACATGTTTTATGCTTACTGATAGCCCCAGATTTTCTGACTGACACAATCTTGCTCACTTTACCTAATAAACTCTGCAGGAGTTTTTGATGTGTCATTAAGGATACTGAATTGTCAATTTCTGAATACCTTATTTTGATCAAACAGCCTAATTTCTTACTGTAGGAAAGATTTTTTTTTATTATGCTGTAAGAAATACTGGTGTGTACACAGCAAGTGAGTTTGTTCCTTTTAGTACCACTTGTGAAAACAGCCCACTCTAGACCAGAATTGAGAACCAACATAAGTACAACTCATTTTCTATGTACTGTAATAAAGAAGATTGTCACCTACAAATGATTATCATCAGTGGTGAATATTTTATAAGCATAGCATTCCATAGCTTTTTCCATCTGATTCTGCAGTAGTCTTTTTTCTTGGAATTGCCTTACTTTGTTCATAAACCTATATTGGGGAAAAATGGGAAAAATCATTACAATTCAGCCGTCTAGTATTCTTTTTTGTTCTAAGGTGTTATTTTATCACTGTTATAGATACTTGAATGTACACATGGGAGGAGGAATAAACTGATTTTTTAGCATCAGCCTAGCCATGGTAGACAAAACACTACTGCAGCTTTTAATCCTTCTTTGCATTTAATTAAAGATTTCCTGTTTGCTGGTTTTGTCCATATTTCTTCTCTGTTGATTGTGATAGGAGATTATCTCCTCAACCCATAGTCTTCATCATCAGCCATTCGGTCACATCTGACCCTCAACCACTCTAGGGATCAGCACTCTCCATGCCCCTCTGTCTCGCACCGCCACCTTCACAGCTGCAATGGTCATCCCAGTATCATCTTTTGTAATGTCCAGCCAGCAGGTGCTAGGGTGGCCCATTCTCCTTTTCCACTGATTACTCCCAGCATGATTGACTTTTCGAGTGAATCAGCTCTCTTGACATGACCAAAATATAACAACAGCCTCTGTTTGGAGATCATGGCTTCAAGTGATACTTTTGGTGAAGTTTGGTCTAAGACTTTATTTCTGCAGCTCATGGGATGTGTAGTAGTCGTCTCCAGCACCACAGGTCAAATGCATCCACTCTTTTTCTAGAGTACAAGTTTCACAGCCATAAGTAGTAATTGGAAAAAATATTGCATTAACTAATCTGCATTTGGTTGCGAGGCTGATGTCTTTACTCTTTCAGATGTTATTCATGGTAGACATTATAGTTCTTCCAAGTGCTATACGCCTTCTGATCTCAGGGCTGCAGTCACCACTTTGGCTGATTGTAGAGTCTAGGAAGATGAATTTCTTTACTGTTTCGATGGTCTGATTGTGGATCTGCACTCTGACCTATGTGTTCTCTGCAGTTGTCATTATCTTTGTTTTCTTGATGTTAAGGTGCAGTTCAATTTTTTCACTTTCATTTTTGACTCTCAGGTTTAACCTCTCCAGGTCCTTCTCGCTTTCCATGGGCAATGTTGTGTCATCTGCATATCAGAGGTTGATATTCCCACCACCGATTTTAACCCCAATGATAGATTCCTCCAAATGTGCACTTCTCATAGCTATTTTTGTGTACCTGTTGGATGGTATTCTAGGTGACAAGATTTAAACTTGCTGAATGCCTTTTCCAATTCTGAACCATTTTGTGTCTCCATATTCCATTCTTACAGTGGCTGCCTGGTCAGAGTACAATGACTATACTCAGTTGAAGGCTTTTGTATAGTCAATGAAGCACATGTAGAAGACCTTTTTGGTATTCCTTTGCTTTTTCCACCGTCCAACATAGATTGGCAATATCATCACACATTCCTTTTCCTTTCTGAAATCCTGCTTGTATATCAGGCAGTTCCCTGTTGGCAGTTGAATTCAAATGATACTAAATTATCTTCAAGAGAATTTTACTCACATGTGGTATCAAGTCTATGGTTTGGTGGTTGAAATGGTCTTTTGTATCACCTTTCTTTGGTATTGGGATAAATATTGACCTTTTCCATTCTTTTGGCTCCAGGCCACACTTCCATACACTTTGGCAAAGTGCTTGTCAGTCCTTTTATTGGCTCTGGTCCCATCAGCTCTCCAGGAATTCCATCAACTCCTAGGACTTTGCAGTTAGGCAACTGGTTGAGTGCTCACACTATTTCCTCCTCTATGATACTTAGTTCCATTTCCTCAACCCATAGAGATAGTTAAAGTTGCATTACTTTAGAGAGCCTATTCAAAGATCAGTTAAGAGGGTATTGATGATTGATCCTCCCAGGCTTTTAACAGGGAGGAACACAAAGGATAGAATCTGCAAAGACTATTGCTGAATCAGATTTACCTATGATCAAAAGTAAAGAGAAGAAAGCCCACTATACCCGGGAATTTGTTGAATATTATACTAAATGCTGTATAAAAAGTTGCTTAGTAGTCTTAGTCGGCATTCTAGTCTGGAAGCAACATATCTGATTCTTATGATACTGACATAGAACCATATTCCATTTATTTAATGTGCATAATTAGGAGGATTTCTCTCCCCTTATGTTCTTAAAATAAAGGCTTACAAACTAAGGCTTAGAACATGTACTTAGGTAGATAGAGTTTGGTATGAAAAAGTAATAAACATAGCTGCAGATTATTCTCTTAGTTATTGATCCAGGAGAAAGGAAGGCACACCCACTAGGGTTATTAAGAGAATTTGACAAGGCAAAGTTCCTTACGAGTAACTACACGCTCATGAACATTGATCAGTCCAAGAAAGAGTTTTCTTACAAACATATTAAGGGAACCATGGAATAGGTTTGACAATGGATACAAAGCCCCATATAAAGAGCAGAACATGGAAAAATGAGGAAGAATGATCTTGCCTGCCTCCCCAAGACTCTGGGTACCTTGCTTTACAAAGAAATAATAAAACATAACTTACAAAATGGATAAAATATATGTATTCCTCAATTCTATGCTCTTGATGCAATGTAGCATTTATATACAGCATTTTTCTGTTTGGTGAAGACTAGAGGAGGTTGAACTCTCAGTGTCTATTTATTATGAATATTATTCTGTCTGCATGTGAAGTGCTGGATAGAAATGTAGATTCCGCCCCCGCCCCCTCTTTTAAAATTTAAAGAGAATCTGAATTTTGACAATTTTGTATCTGTTGCATTCAGTGTGGATGATAAGAGGGACTATTGTTTTGCCATGTTGTAATTATATCTGAAGAAACTCAAACAGGTGTTTCCTTGCCGAGGCATAGGTTTGTTGTGGTAGTTTGGGATCCTTCTGATAAAGTCCTCAGTATTATTTCTAAAATCATAACAATCCATTATGTCATGGACCCCAGGAGTCTCTAACTTTGGAGACTGGTGTGTTGATATTATTTCTCTTGACATTTTTTATGTTATCCACTAAAGAAGGCAATTAAAAATGTAATCTCATTGGGAGGTTTGTCACCATTCTATGTTGCTAGTACAAGTATTTTTTGCAATTAGCCCTAGATAGATTTGGTTTAGGTTTGCTATGGGTTTGGGTTTCCTTGTCAGTTTCCTTAGAACTTTTTAAGGCATCTTAGGCAAAACATACCCAGTTCTTTTAACCATTCTTCATAGACTTTAGCCTTCAGGCTATACCCACCATCATCTCTGTTCTTCTGGTTTATTTTGCAAGTCAATGGCAACAATAAAGGAGTCATGAGTATCAATTAGGCTTGCTGCATCTAGCTGACCTAATCAGAAAACCAACTCCACTAGTATTTTGTACTACGGAAACCCTCAATAATCAGTGTACTCTTAGAGTTAAGCATCAGAGTATAGCTGAGCACAATCTTAATCCAGGAATTTGTTTTCAATACCAGGATGGAGTCTGCAGCACTTTCTCATATTCTGGTTTGTGAAAATCTGGATGACCAATTTGTTGTTGTTTAGTTGCTTTCTTATTTCTATACTGTGATGAACCTGATTATGCTAGGATTGTCTGTTGATAACTGCTTCTTTTTAAATTCCTGCCTGTGTCGTCACTGTTAGTATTTAGCCATCTTGTCTTGTGGTTCCCTCTTTTTCAGTTCCCTTTGTTTTTTCCAAGGATCCTAAGCACCCAGTAATTCTTGTCTTTACTTATGCACCCAAAATATTTAAATTTTAATTTTATTATTGGTACTTCTAATGAATAGTCTGGATTTAGTTGCTTTAATACTGAATTATTCATTCTTCATACCAGAGGTGGGTATTCAGCAGGTTCTGACCAGTTCTGGAGAACCAATAGCGGAATTTTTGAGTCCACTTCTGACTGGAGACTTTACAGTATCCTGCCACGCCTATCAAGGCATGCCTACCGAACTGGTAGTAAAAAAAATTTGAATCCCACCACTGCTTCATACAGTTCATGGTATTTTCAACACATTTGTATTTTGCCTTGATCTATCTTCAATCTTTTTCTCAAGCAGCAGATATCTATTTCATGACCATAGTCACCATCCTGACAATTTTTTGTGCCTAAGAAAATAAAAATCTGTTTCTGCTACACTTACTTCTCTGCCTCTTTTCATTAGGTTATAATTGCATGTTGACATAATGGTAGGATTATTTAAATAATTGAATAGCTCTTGTGCTCTCTTCTTTCAACTGCATCAAGAGATTCCTCAAATCTTCCTCACATCCAGTTGTCAGAGTGGTATCAGCATATCTGAGGTTGCTGATGTTTTACTCAAAAAAAATAATTTCTCTTTCTTTTAGTCCAGAAAATTCATTTCTTCCATGTAGCAATTATTTCAGTTTTGTAGTTACATATATTAAAAGAACTTTAAGAAGCATGAGAGCTTGCGGAAAAGAAAGGAAATTATGTCCCTGCACTTGCATCTGAGAGACAGCTTCATCCACCTCATAGGGTCATCTTGCCTTCTGTAGCCTTTGGGCTGCAATGACATGTGTTGCCTAGCCCTACCTTAAACATACTTCGAAAGGAGCTTCTGTGGTTTGTTTAGTATCATCATTAATACAAGTACAGCCACCTGGATTCATTCACAATATATATAAAGTGCAAACAACTTCACATAGGGCATGACAGCATAGAACAAGTGGGTAGTGCCAAAATCTTCATGGAACAGATGGATATTAAGGCAGAATTCATATGATTTAAGGGAAGGATCAATATATGGGTGTTCTAGGAAGCAGGTTCACCCATTAAGAAAAATATAGAACAGTTTGGCACAAGGATTACAGAAATAGTTGTAAATTAATAGAATACAAACAATACAGTACTGCCAAATCTAGGCTGTAAAAATCCAGTTGACCAGTAGATTGCAGGAAAGAGTTAAATATTTTAAGTGAACTATCACAACTTGAGAGGCTTTTCAAGGAGCTATTAATTCCGTATATTATGTTGATTTTTATGTAGCTAGTTTAAAGATAAAGAATTTAGCACATTTTTCTGCCACTTGTCATAGTTCATATTCTATACTAGAGCAGTGGCCCCCAATCTTTTGGGGACTAGGGACGAGTTCTGTGGAGAGATTTTTCTACAGACCAGAGGGGGCGTGGTTTCGGGTGCTTCCTGCTTCCTGCAGATGGGACTTCACTTGTTTGCGCGGCCCAGTTTCTGGCATGCTGCTGATCCACAGACTAGGGGTTGAGGACTCCTGTACTAAGGTATATAACAATTTTTATACAATTTAAAATGCAAGAAAATGTATTAAATAGAAAAAGAACCATGGAAATTTACCTATTATTATCTAAAGAAAAAATACTTTTTATTTTTTTAAGCAGTAAAAAAAGAATTGCAAACATGTCTGCAAAAACTTTTAAATGTGGTTTATAAGGTGTTTCTGTAAACGGAAGAATTAAAAAAATAAAAAGCAAGAAATGGTTTAATTTCCCACCCTCAAGTGGGAACAACTATTCATTGTGGTCTGTTGCTATTCTAATGTTAGTATTTAAAATGAGTAGGTTGCATCTTGATTTTTCACTCTCAGCAGAAATCCCCACCCACCATTCATGTGCGGGTTCAGTGATGACCTTTGTAACCTTGTCTTTGTCAAAGTTTGGGTTTGTCAGGTGATACTTTACAGTTCTGGGAAGAAATTATGGAAAAGTCTCTTCTAACCTTCCCTTCTGGAGCCCTGCAGATATACTGGAATATAATTTCCAGGATTCTCAGCCACTAGAAGGTGATTTTGGTGCATCAAATTTATCCTAAATGTTTATGGCAATTATGGTATGTTACTTATGAAGTGACTATAGTTTAGTAGATTTAACACCTAATTCTCGCAGTTGATAGAACCATACAAAATACAATGACTGCTTTTTTTGCCTAATGTGTATGTACATTAAACCATAGGGTATGGCTGCAGTATTATTATTTATCCCCTTTATTATTTTTTACTTCTCCCTTTTTTGGATGTATACATTAGTATCAACATTATTATTACATTATATTGTTTCCAAGTGCACTGAGTCCTTCTGCACCCAACACAGATTTCTTGTGTATCTAATCACACTTGGCCAAATAAATAAAGTATATAAGTAATTTTTTTTTGCCCACTTACCTATCAATGTGCTGAATTCTGGATCAAGTCCAATTCCCTTGAGATTTAGGCAGTTGTCAATTAAAAATAAATGCATCAATTACACATTCATACTTGACACATATTAGTAATGCCGGTAATTTCTAGCAATGCTATACTAATAATGTGTTAAACTTGTATGTTGCCCAATTATCAACAATGTTGGGTGGTTCACAACAATCAAACAAAGACATTATGAATGACAGAAGCCAATACTGGTGGAATTATGTTCTTTCCCTAGTTTAAAGTGAAGCAGATTGAAAATCATAGAATCATTCCCTCAGATAGAAAGAAGTGACTTATGACCATTTTTCACACTTTAGCAACAGAAATTTTGGGTTCAATTGTAGTCATAAGTTGCGGACTACATGTATAGAGTTTATAGAAATACCTTACTATAGATCTGAGATAATCACTTACATTCAGTGTGATTAATATATTTTTGTTCATTCATGAATTATTCCAATAGATGTTATACAAAATATTACTACACTCAAGAGTAGATACACTGTAATATACTTTATATTTTGTTTGGCATAGCATTTATAACAAGTTTCATTATACAATTACATAAGAATATGGACAGAGATATGTTCCCATTATATTTAGACATGTTGTATTATATATTAATAGGGGAAAAAATTCTCCAAATGCATGTTAGTTAGGGTTAGGTTGCTTAAACTTTGAAGAGCAAATGGGCAGAAGGTATACAGTACATGACTGCAGATATCCCTGCTGAAAAGCATGACTGTATTATTTGCTAATTTTCAAATACAGTTTGGGAGGGTTTGCTCACATGTTGAGTTCTTTTTAGTAACATGAAAACAGTCTTTGCTCTTTCCCTGTCTTTGATCCCTCTCTTCCTCTTTTCTTTAGGATTCATGTCCACATTTGTAACAGAATAACAGAATTGGAAAGGAATCTTGGAGGTCATCTAGTGCAATCCCCTGCTCAGGCAGGAAACCTATACCTTTTCAGACAAATGGTTGTCTAATCTCTTGTTATGATTTATCACAGCATCCCTCAATTTTATTCTCTTCCCTGTGGGAACTGCCTCTAATTCAGTTTCCCCAACTGCCTATCTCTACCCTTTTGATCACCCTGCACTCCACCTGACTACCTCCCCTTGCTGCCCATAGCTGACTTTCACCTTCTTCTTCCTCCTCCTACTGCTGGCCTGGGATCCAGGGGCCGGGTTAGAGGGATGGATCCAATAATTGTGGCTGAGTAGTGGAGCCTTGTCTACTGAAGATGGTGTAAAAGGCATGGCCAGCAGGGGGCAGCAGCACAGAATAACAAAATTAGGAGAGACCTTGGAGCTCTTCCGGTGGTCCCCAACCTTTCT
This sequence comes from Pseudonaja textilis, assembly GCF_049901715.1. Classification (NCBI taxonomy): domain Eukaryota; kingdom Metazoa; phylum Chordata; class Lepidosauria; order Squamata; family Elapidae; genus Pseudonaja; species Pseudonaja textilis. Next base: position 147,411,967 of record NC_141991.1, read on the forward strand.
GGCTTTGCGGACTGGCGGAAGCAACAGGACCGGGAGAGGGGATGGTTCTGCACTAGCAGCAGGCAAGCACAAGTGGAGCTTCACTCATGAGCTTGCATGGCCTTGTACTAGGCTGCAGGTTGGGGACCTTGTTCTAGTCCAATCCCCTGCTCAAGCAAGAACCCCTATACCATTTCAGACAAGTTGTGGTCCTATTCCTTCTTAAAAACCTCCAGTGTTGGAACACCCACAACTTCTGGAGCAAATTGTTCCACTGATTAATTGTTCTAATTGTCAGAACATTTCTCCTAAGTTCTAAGTTGTTCTCTTCTTGATTAGTTTCCACCCATGGCTTCTTGTCTTATTTTCAGGTGCTTTGGAGAATAGGCTGACTCCCTCTTCTCTGTGGCAGCTCCTGAGATATTGGAACACTGTTATCATATCACCCCTAGTTCTTCTTTTCATTAAACTAGACATACCCAATTCCTGCAACCATTTTAGCCTCCAATCCCCTAATCATCTTTGTTGTTCTTTTCTGCACTCTTTCTAGAGTCTCAACATCTTTTTTTATATTGTGATGACCAAAACTGGATGCAATATTCCACATTTTTACCAAGGCATTATAAAGTGGTAATAACACTTCATGTGAGCTATGGAGGAGGCAGGGCAGAAGTGCAGGTGGAGGAGCCCTATCTTCCACCACCAGCATGAGGAGTGATAGCTTATAGACCATGGAGAGTGCAGCAAAATAGACCAGTGAGGGACAGGGAAGGGCAGTGGTGGTAGTTCCTCCGGTAAATGTCACACTTGTGTGGGAAGTGCTCCCAATTCCCTTAGCTGGCCCAGATGGTACCATAATTGATGGTGTCAACGGAGAGGTCAGGGAGGGCTTGTACATATACACCACCCCTGTTTGAAGCCTGCCAGTAATTCATAAGTCTGACCAGTGTTGTGTCAGTATTATAAGCTGGCCTGTAATTTTTTTTTCTTTATCCAGTGATGGTCTAGATGTCTCTTATGCCACTTAATTTCTCAGAGTCTGGAGATTCTCTGGGATCCACATACATGTCTTGGCTCCAACCAAAGGGGCAAATGTCCATGTAGCAGGCTGGTAAGTGGCAGATGCAGTGCATGTAATCATATGTAAGGCTTAAAGAGATGCTAGGAATGAAGCACAAACTCGGGAGAGGGCTTGGCAGAAGATGCAGTGATGGGGAAGTGAGGGATCACTGCAGGGAAAGTGTTGGAGTAACAGAGTAGTGAGATTGCAGCAAGGCATTGAACTGAGCACACATGAGCAAAGTGCTTGGTTGAACAGGTGGTGGCAGAGGAAGGGCCTGCCATTGATGTTGGTGTAGCAATAGCACTTAGACATATACCACTTCACAGCGCTTTACAGCCCTCTCTAAGTGGTTTACAGAGCAGCATATTGCCCCCAGCAATTTGATTCCTCATTTTATTGACCTTGGAAGGATGGAAGGCTTAATTAGTTGTCAGTTGGCAAAATTAGCCTGCAATACTGCTTACCGTGGTATAGCACTAGCAGACCCAATTCACCCACAATTTAGATTTTAGTCCTTAGGCCATGACCAAATCCATATAGGCATGATCTGATCCACGACCATTGTCTTCTGCTCATTCTAAACAATGTTTAAGGCCTCAGTTGAGCTATGCAACAAAGCTTCAGGGACAACCCTCTAGATTCCCACGGCCCCCATCCCCCATCAAATGCCTGGGTGACCAAATAGGTACTTTCTCCCTGTATCAATGGATAACCACAGAAAACTTTTTTATATATATAAAATTTTATTCAGTTTTCCACATATTAAAAACATCTTTTTTTCAGTGAACAGCATGATTCCAGGTTATCACATATCCATACAAACATGACTTTAGTTTCATACTTATCTTTCACATTTAAATTCATCTGCCATCATCAGGCTTGTGTATTGGGTTCGTCTGTGTGTCAGGCTTTCACAGCCACTTCTGTTTTAAATTTGGTGCTAGCTTTGTGTTGTGTTAGAATGTTTTTTTCTTCATCCTGATTGGTTGGGAGTCTTGGTCTGTGTTTATTGGTCTTGGAGTTTACTGTGTTCTGCTTGATTGGCAACATTGTGTTCCTGTATTGGAGGCTTTTAGTGCAGCTTGGCTCTGAGTAAATGGACGGCTATCATTTGTTAGGAAGCTAGGTTTCATCTGGGTGCCTGGTTGGGGTGTGTTTGAGCTGGAGGTATCAGGGAGGATCCGTTTGTGCCCAGGTGTTTGCTTGGCTTGTGGTGTGGAGATTTTTTTGTTTGTGAGTGCAGGCTTCCAGATAATTGACAGTCTGGTGGAGTCATCTCTTCTATTCATGCTTTCAGGTCTTTTTTCAATCTCTGTGGCTTCTCTGATAACCCCAGTACAGAATTATCCTAACATCCACAACTTTAGATCATGTTATTACAATTCCAAGACAAAACCCAGATCTAGTATGTGATCTAGGACATCAGTAACCTCGGTTTAATCCATGATATCTACGACATTCCAAGCTGCCTCTGGTTTTGAGTCCAGAGAAGACAGTTTAAAGTTCCCTAGAATCATAGATCTAGGGAACTCCTGGAAAAACTTGGCCACAGCATTGAGTAACTCAGATAGGCAAGTAAAGTGGTCTTTTGTAAGGTGACCAACCGTCCTCCTTTAGGGAGGACAGTCCTCCTTTTGTAAGTTCTGTCCTCCCTCAAAAAGTGTCGTCCTACATGTCCTCCTTTTTGATATTTGAAAATTAATCTGTAAATCTCCATATTTGATAGATGATGAGCTGATCCATTGTGTATGATGTGATGTATTTGTATTTGACATGATGATTCGTCAAGGCTCGGTACAGTGTGGCGAGACACGATTATGAGATGCATGCTCTCCACACAGGAGAATTGTTCTGAGAGAGTGTGCCGTGCGCAAGAGTGCGCCGTGCACAAGTGGCTTTGTTTTTTTTCTTCAATTTATTTGTGTCTCCTTCTCATTGTAAAAAAGTTGGTCACCTTATCTTTTGAGATAAATAAGATTAAAAAAGAGACATTGCAAGAACTACTAGAATGCTACTTCAGTGATATGGATTATAATAACAGAATCGTGAAGGCCTGACAAGAGTTTCTTTTCCCCTCCTCTTATATGAAAGAGTGTTAAAGTGGGCTAATCCTAAGTTTCTTCCTGACCTCCTCCTATCTTTCCAGGATAAGCTGACGTGTTTGTAACAGTTGTCATATACTTTCTTCTCTGTACTACTTTGCACTAACACATTTCAACCTTAAGACTCACTTCACAAACAGGATCTCATTTCCATTGTCTCTGGAGCAGTATCCCTGGAAGCCACCACTTTTTGGGGATGACTATAGCCATTTTCTGCCTCTACACCCTGATGCCAAATCCAGATGAGAATAGTTCCAAAAGAGGACCTCCTTTCTCCTCCAAATCAGCTTTAGTGATACATATCAGATGGGTTTTGTCATCCAATGGTAAGATGATAAAGGACCAACCCGGTATGCCTTACCAAAACTGGTATGATATCTTGGGTAAAATCAGGAATGAGGAAGGCATTATTATATAAATAAGGAAAATAAATGAATGAGGTAGGCATTATTACAGGCTGGCTTTGTATTTCGTAACAGCAGCTGGAGGCCAGAGCTAGTGAAATGCTGATGACTAGGCCTTGGGGCTAAGCATAGGGGCTAGAACACTGCACTGCAACCAAGCAGTGACTGCTCTTTCCCCAAGAGCGCCCCACCTACCCTATTTCATACCCATCACCACTGTAATGTTACTGTCTATTTTCTTCCTCATAATTCCTATCCCCCTCTAACCCTTCCTTTCCCTTCAAAAGGGGACTTGCACTATTCCAAACTAGAGTGGTATTTATTTAACACAATCTAGAGGCTGGCAATTCCAGATGATTCTAGATGACTTACATTTTAAAAAAAGATTTTTTTAAAAAAAAGTCATAAGCATGCAGAAGGTAAACATCTGACAGGGTCTCAATCAGTACTCTATCCCAAGGCCTGAGAGAACAGCTGAATTTTCAATCACTTTCTGAATATCAGTGTGGCGGGGGAAGCATATGGCTCTCTGGCGGGATGCTGTGGCCAGTGGGCTCTTGGGTGGGGGATGCTATGACCAACGACACATATCCAAAATAGCTGACTGTATCTGGCACCAGGATGATTCAGCAAATCATTCAGCAGCCAAAAATGTGGTTCAGCTGGGCCAGTTTACTGCTCACATCCATACATACACTATCCCATGTGGAGGGGAACCAGGAACAAGAAGGGACAAGTGACTCCAGCCCACACCCAACTTTTCCAAACCAAGATCACTACTTCAATCCCATTTACTGCTTTAGAGATAATAAGATAATAACAAAGATAATAAAAAACCTGGGTTTTTGATTGTATATTTTTTCTATGGCGGGGCATTGTCTTTAGTTTGGGCCATCCAAAATTTATCTAGCATACTTCAAAGCACTTTCCATTGCTTTAAAGTAACCTGCTCTCTTCTATGTAGAGACTCACAGCTTCTGATTCCAGTTTCTATAGGTTAAATCGGAAGCAAGAACTAAAGAGTTACGCAGCTGTGAAATGAGATGAGATCAAACCTTACATTTTCTGCTTCCGTATTTCTCAGGTGAAGGGAGTTTCTGAAGGATTGACTTCTCGGCAAAATGTCTGCACAGACACACGAGACCTGTATCTTTTACCACAAACCACAGTATGAAACTTATGAGAGCTGTGTGACATAATTGCAATCTGGGGGATGTATGCAAATATGCCAGCTTCAGAGCTTTGCTTTGGATTTCTGTCAATCTCTTGGTTTTAGCATCAGATTTTCAGAGTTTCATTTGCAGTTTCTGTAATAAGTAAAACATAGTTTTAAAAAGACAATAAAAAGACAAAGCAGAGGTTGCAGGGGAGAGGATTCTATCTCCTGACTTTTAATGTTATTACCGATATATTGCCACAAAGGCCTTTTGGTAAAGCTGTGTTTTTGAATATTGTACAAATCACATTCCCACATGCTGAAGGTAGAGTCACTTTTGTATTGTCCACAAATCACAATTTCATCATGACAGTTGATTTCCATGTTTTTGATTGAGTGCTGAATCCAGAGTTTGAAATTGTTTACATTATTTCTTTACAGTTAAGAGAATTGATGACCATTAAGGCAAATGCAGACTTGAATGAAAAGTAATTCTCCCACTTCCATAATATTAGCCTTGGTGGCGCAGTGGTTAGAATGCAATACTGAAGGCTGCTTCTGCTGACTGCTAGCTGCCACCAGTTTAGCAGTTTGATTCTCACTGACTCAAGGTCAACTCAGCCTTCCATCCTTCCGAGATCGGTAAAATGAGGACCCAGATAGTTGGGGGAAGTATGTTGACTCTGTAAACCGCTTAGAGATGGCTGTAAAGCACAGTGAAGCGGTATAAAGTGCTATTGCTATTAGTTTAAATAGGGATATTTTTTGTTCCGGACTAGCAGGCTCGTAGCCTGCAAATCTGATTGGCCCGCTGATAACCGATTGTGATTGGTCGCCGTAGACTGATGCGATTGGCCAGTAAACGGGCTGCCGCGATTGGCCCTGCCAAGAGCGGCAAACTCAAATCGCCTTCATTGGCTGCTTAGCCGCAGCCAGCCCTATATAAGGGGCTGCTGCAGCTGGGTGGGGTTAGTTGCTCAGATCTGAAGTCACAAATAAAGAGCTGTTGTTGCTATCTGAGTCTTGCCTCCGTTCTTGAACCGTCCTCCCAGATCTAACATTTTTAATAAACGAAACAGGAAAATAATCGTTGAAATGAGCTCTTTTGTACTCTCTATTTCTTTCCCCCCATAATCACCACCATTTGCTGTATACTTCTATCAATGATGGGCAATTTTTTTTAAAAAAAGAACTCCCCACTTTTTCTTTTCAGTCAGGCTCTTTCTATATCTTTATTTAAATCAAACCAATGCCCATGAAGATATTTTTTTAATTTCAGGAAAAGATAGAAATTGCATGGTATCAAGTGTGGACCTATGACAGATAGGGTAAGATAGCAATATGCCACTTCACAATTGCCTCTTGAATGGCTTATCAGGTTTGAAGCCTAGTCAGCATTGCAGCAAAAATTCTTTTTGTGTTTAATTTTGTTTTAAAGTTTTCAGTGTTATGCTCTGAGTTGCTACTTGTGCCAGGTTCGGAAAATTGGTGTAAATAATACCATCTGCATCGGAAAAACCCCTTCAGTTTTGAATGTTTGTTTCACGTGCCGATTTGTGAAGGGACTGATACTTTGGTTTTGGTCGCTACAATGACCCTATGTTTCATTGGCTGTCACAATGAACAACTTCTTCACCCTCATTCTTGTTGTATAATAACAATTGTTGACAAATTTCAACACTTGAAGCTTTCATCTTTGCATTCAGCATGCAAGGAACTTTCTTGCTAAAGATTTCTGTTGTTGAGGAACATCTGTAATATGACCCACAAATTCCTGTGAAATGCCATACTTGTCAGCAATTTCCCTTAGAATGATCCACTGATTTTCCCTAATCAGTTCATCAAGTATTTCTTCTGTTAAAATAGTTGGTTGTTATCACAAGTTTTCCATTTCATTCTCAATAATACACATCAGCTCTTCCCAGTTTATTGCTTTAACTGTATTTTTATGCAGCAATGCACAGTATTCATGACATCACCATAAATAATCTACATTTCGTGGTGAATTTCAGTTGGAGAGACTTCTTCAGCAGTCAATTCAATCACAGCATGTTGCTAAAAGTGCACCAATGTGTACCCACTGCAGGCTTCCCTTTCATGAAGAGTAGCAGTGCAACTTTTTTCATAGCAAATTTCCTCCAAGAAATGAAAGAACAGATGCTAAAGAACCTGTTACAGCTTCTATCCCATCAGGAGTGCCATCTATTGGTGATGTACAACATTGAAGACAGTACTTTTCATTCAATTCTCATAAATGTGAGGGAAGTGCTTTACGTACTCTCCATAAGTTTTTCTTTCACCTAGCCTGTTATTAGCCTCTGTGTTTTAGAGATAAGAGAATTTCTTCTCTTTCTTTTCAAGATGTAGTTTTCTTACTGTATGTATCAAGAAATCTCTCTTTTACTTCAGTTATTATGCCTGTTCATTGATAGGTGAGCTAAATCTATATTCTGCATTCAAGTCAAATATATTATGAGCATACTTTGGTACAAATAGGACCTGCTGCTCAGTATTGTTTAGTACTCTGCATATGTTCAGGAGCACATCTTCTAACAAGGGGTAATGCTGACTTCAAACAGGATTATGGGTTGAGACCAGCTTCCAAGCTATGAACTACTGGGTAATCTGCAGTTAAGGATTACCAAAATAAGCACAGAAATCCAAGGACTAGCATGGCAAAATGCCCAGTTAGGATTTTCAATTGATTTTTTCAATTTTGACACGTGGCAAATTGCAAAATGCAGCTGAATGAGATAACATACCTCTTACTTTGTTTTAAATTTCAAAAGCCAGGATTGGGAAAAAATGTCTCCTGTATGTTCTTGGAAACTTTTGGAAAATGATTCTAGAAACCGAAAATCTCCCCATAGATAAGAGCCAAAGATCTTGGGAGGCCAGGAACATGTAAATGGAAATAGCGATATGCTTATTCATATCAAGGAACTGACAACTGTGAGTGAGGTTTGGGACTAATTAAAAACATTTACCAGTAAAATCTCTGTAAGTCCCATTGTTCCATCTGCTTAATGAAAAACAATGTGCTATTTAAGATGGCACAAGCATCTCAGACTATGTGAACCAAATGCTTGATCCAAGTAGAACTGTTTTAAAATAATTTGTATTGCAAGATGAAATTATATAGAAGTTGCTTTCCTTGTGATGTTTATGTCCCAATGTTTTGATATGCTGAAGCAAGCCATAAGAAAGCCTACTTTGGATCAGATAATATCCAAAATAAAGTGCAGGAATCTGAGATAATTTGAAAACTGGAGAAAAATCCTGTTTTATTTGCAACAGCAGATTACAGTTGCGGATATTTTGCCTGAAAAGGTCTAGCCAGCCTTTACAGATGTGAATTGGAGAGAGTTCAAGCCAAAATCAAGGGTTTTTCTCATAAAGGAAGGAAAAATCGTCAGGATGGGAAAAGGATAAAGAAGAGAACAGAGCTAAATCCAAAGGGCAAAAAATAATGCATTCTGTGAAAGAATTGTTCAGAGTAAGAAAAATACTGGTGGTCTGAATTCAGTTTATTTACATAGAGGAGCAACTTCTTTGTTGTTTTAAAATAAGGATTCTTTGTGACTCTTGAAACAAGCTGCAAAGGGTAGATACAGGAATAAACAGACAGGAAATAAGCTCACCAGAGATTAGAAAGGCTAATAAAATGTAGACTGATGAAAAGACAATTGCTTTACACGTTGCACTGTAGTCTCCAGTTCTGAGCTCCAAATGATTGAGTGTTAATTACGCAGTCAGAAAGATACATAGAGTTTAATTTGCTGATGGAAATTGCTCAATAAGAACAAGAGATGTGGATATTGTTGTGGAAAGGAATATTGTTAGAATCTAAACTTTTCAGAGTAATTCTCTGATAAGAGGCAACCAACTGAGCTTGAAAAGGAGGAGAGAGAAATTGCACTGAATGTTGGCGTAGAAAACTAGAACATCAGAATATAGAGCAAATCAGGCAGGTACAGAGGGAAGAATCAACCATCAGTTTCAAAATTATGCACAACAAATGTGCCAATCTATGCTGCCCTGTACGTTTATATAGTAAATGTCTTTAAGAAGCACACACATAAGAAAAAATACTGAGAGCACAGGAAATACTGCACCTCAGCAGTATTCTGAATAAACAAATCCACACTGACCACTTTTGAGCTGTTGTGGCACAGTGGTTAGAGTATTGCAGGCTGCTTCTGCTGACTGCCGACTTCCAGAAGTTTGGCAGTTCAGTTCTTAGCAGGTTCAAGGTTGATTCAGCCTTCCATCCTTCCAAAGTCAGTAAAGGAGGACTCAGATTGTTGGGGGCAAGAGGCTGACTCTGTAAACTGCATAGAGAGGGCTATAAAGCTCTGTGAGATGGTATATAAGTCTAAGTGGTACTGCTATTAGTTTAAATAGGAATCTTTTAAATAAAAAAATAAATTTTTAAAGAAAGATAATTTATATTTTGATGATTGAATTTTGAGTGAACAGATATCTAATTATTTAAAGGAAAATGGGTTTATTCGTAAGAGATCTGTTCCCTTTGCACTAGAACAAAATGGATCAACAGAAAGCATCATTCTCTATAGGTGTATGCTATTTGACTCAGGTCTGGATCAGAAATGGCAGGAAAAAACTATTCCTGCCATCTTCCAAACTGGCTAGTCATTACAGCCAATTCTTATTAGCTATGGTTCAACAGAAAATTTGGTTTAAATCATACTAGAATGTCTGGATTTACAGTATGGGGTTATATTTCTAAAGAGAAAAGAAGGAAACAAGTATAGTTGAACAAGGATGGGTATACAGCTGACACAAAAAAAATATGGGGATCCTAAATCTGTCCACTGGAAGGCTTAAAATAATAAATCTGACTTACTTTAATGAGAAAATAAAGCCAATTGGGAATTTGAACTTAGCAGCCACTAGTATGCAACATTACCACAGTTGTCCCTTGCCTGTGGTTTCAAACCAGCACTATACCCTGTTTCAGCACTAGTTGAGATGCAGTTCAGAGACACCTAACAAAGAGACATGCCTCTCTTCCCAGATAAACTCTTCCTTATGGTCAAAAGAAAAGAAATGAAGAGATAAAGACTTGAGCGGTATTTAAAAACTACCAATTCATGAAATTGGAAACTGGAAAGCAAGTGAAGAGATGGGATCTCTTCCCAAAAATAATATTTGGCAACTAGATAAATAACATTTAGTAACAAGAGCCAGTTTAGTCGAATGGTTAAGGCACCTGTCTAGAAACCAGGAGACCACAAGTTCTTATCTTGTCTTAGCATGAAAGCTGGCTGGGTGCTTTTGAGCCAGTTACTTTCTCTCAATTCAATCCACCTTACATTGTTGTTGTTGTTGTGGGGAAAATTGGAGGAGGAAGAAGTACTATGTAGAATAGAATAACAGAGTTGGAAGGGGCCTTATAGGTCATCTAGCCCAACCTCCACCCAAGCAGGAAATCCCACACCATTTATGACAAATGGCAGTCCAGTCTCTTCTTGAAAGCTTCCAGTGATGAAGCTCCCATAACTTCTAAAGGCAAATTGTTCCATTGGTTGATCGTTCTCACTGTCAGAAAATTTCTCCTTATTTCTAGGTTGACTCTCATTATTCCTTATCTGGCATTCAGCTGATTTTGTCGGTAGTACCTCTTATGTAGGGCAGAACAGCTGTTCCATAGGTCTGTTCATCTTCTAAGTCTCCATTATGTCTCAGTGTGTTTTTGTGGATCAGGCCTATGATTTTGCTTTTGTGAAAGCCATTGGCTGTCAGTACTTTAGTCAGGATGCATAGTTCAGTCTTTTTTAGTCAGGGTGCATAGTTCAGTCTTTGAACAGCCAACAGCTTCCACAAAAGCAAAATCACAGGGCTGATCCACAAAAACACACTGAGACATAATGGAGACCTAGAAGATGAACAGACCTATGGAACAGCTGTTCTGCCCTACATAAGAGATACTACAGACAAAATCAGTAAGATACTACAGAGGCATCACATAAAGACTGCCTTCAAAACAGACAGAAATATAGCAGCCATCCTAAAAAACCCCAAAGATAAAATTGACCTGGAAAACCAAGGCATATATGAAGTCCCCTGCGCATCATGCCCTGCCACATACATTGGACAGACCAATAGAAGAATAAGTACCCGCCTGGATGAACACAAAAATGCAGTAAAAAAGCTGGAACACACTTCCTCATTAGTCCAACACATGAAAGCCACAGGTCATAGCATCGACTTCAATGGCACCAAAACCCTAGCCACTATAGAAAACCCCAACTACAGAATCATCAGTGAAGCCATAGAGATTGAAAAAAGACCTGAAAGCATGAATAGAAGAGATGACTCCACCAGACTGTCAATTATCTGGAAGCCTGTACTCACAAACAAAAAAAATCTCCACACCACAAGCCAAGCAAACACCTGGGCACAAACAGACACCCCCCCGATACCTCCAGCTCAAACACACCCCAACCAGGCACCCAGATGAAACCTAGCTTCCTAATAAATGATAGCTGTCCATTTACTCAAAGCCAAGCCACACTAAAAGCCTCCAATACAGGAAACACAATGTTGCCAGCCAATCAAGACAAAAAAACGCTACAAAACAGACAGAAGATATTAGAAACACCAATCAAGCAGAACATAGCAAACTCCAAGACTAATAAACACAGACCAAGACTCCCAACCAATCAGGATGAAGAAAAAAACCATACTAACACAGCACAAGGCTAGCACCAAATTTAAAACAGAAACGGCTGTGCAAGCCTGACTCACAGACAAACACAATACAGAAGCCTGATGATGGCAGATGAGATTCTGCTGAAATGTCGCTACAACTTTAAAAGCACAACTATAATGACGTGGGAAAATACCCAAGCAAAGCTGAATACCATACATATAGATACCCGCGAAAACTTAAGAAAACAAACAAATATATATATATATGGTTTTTCTTGCCTAAAAGTTAGACTTTACTTTTCTTTACATTGAATTTCATTTTGTTAATTAGGGCTCAGTGTTCAAGTGTTGTCAAGATCCATCTGGATCTTGAGCCTATCGTCTAGGTAGGTATGTTGGCTATTCCTGCCAGCTTCGTATCATCTGCAAATTTGATAAGTTCCCCTTCTATTCCCTCATCTAAGTCTAATGTACTAATTACATCTAATGTAATTTGCTGTATTGAGTTATCTATAAAATTAATAAAGGCAAGATAAAAATAAAATAAAAAATACCTGCCAGTACAAAGGCAATATAATGCAGATGAGGCTTCAAGACAAAATGTAGTGGAAATGGAGAAGTATACCACTACAGAGCCAGATGGTTGGACTAGGAATAATCCCAAACTAGGGAGAGGACTATGATGAACTTTGCCTCTATTATGAAGCATACTTTATTTTTTAAAATTTATTTCTCAAATTTAGATATCTCCCATCTCGCTCACAGAGTGACTTTAGTCAGAATACTCTTAGGTATAGCAGCAGGAGAAGCACCGATGGTGACCAACTGGGTCTAAAGACTTATAGGGAGAATGAGAGATTCACATGGAACAGCCCCCAGAATTCTTTCAGAACCTGATGAGCAAACTACAGAAAAGCTTTTATGAACTAAAGCAAGCTATCAATGCCTGAAATGAGAAACTAAACCAAATGTTGTTTAAGGAAGGATTTGAACAAAGCAAGGCTGATCCTGCCTAAACTTGAGATTTATAAATAATAAAGAGACCTTTATCCTGAATTAAGGTTGATAGCTTGAAAAAGATGAGTAAGAAAAATCTCTTCAGCCAGGAACAGAAAATTATGGTCATTTAAAAATGTCTATGGCTGAGTGACCAATTCAGCCAACAACCTATGGAGGATAAATTTCTAAAGGAAGAAGAGCAAATCGTATCTGGTAGCAGTAAATATAGGAGGCTCTTGGAAAGCTTATATATGTCAACAATAACTAGACCAAATTTGGGTACATCAGTGGAAGTTACATATAAGAGTACAGATAGTTCTTGACACTACAAAATGGATATACAAGGTCAAGGATTTCAGTACTATCCTGTAAAACAAATTATTGCTAATGTGCCAACCAAGCCACAACCATACAAGTCACACAAACAAGATAGAAATAGTGAGTGTGTGTCCCTGATGATGATTAGGGGTGTTGGAGATTGCATCATCGCTTTCCATCTATGAACCTTTGGACCACTAAAGTTAATGCCAAGAGATACGGTAGTGCAAGAATATTAATAATTCAAATGCGTTCACAAACCTTTAAGCACCTCTGTGGGTAAGGGGAAGGCTTCTTTCATTGTCTGTCTGTCTGTCTGTCATCCAGCCTATAGGTAGTAAAATAAGACTCTTATGTTTAAGAAAGTAGAGAACTACTTGTTTTCTCCCTCTTGTCTCTCTCTCTCTTGGAGCCATTGTTTAAATAGAAGAGAGATATAGATAGAAATGCTATCCTGCATATATATTAATATGATGAAAGCATATTAGTATTTATTTATAGCTGTTCTTTGAATGGGACCTGCTGCTAATTACTTGGGACTCTTAGAGTTCAGAAGCACATCCTGAACTCCTATTAAAGAGTCCCAACTGAGTTCAAATCTCCCAATGAAATATACAGTATAAAGAAATATGCTATGTTGGTCTAATACATTTAAGCAATGAATTCAAGTAATTTGTCCATGTCCTTTATTATCAAGAACTTGTGCATAACAGTCCTATTCTGTATTCCCATTGTGTCCTTTAGCACATGAAATACAACATTATCAATGCTTTTATAAAATTGATTAATTAGAAAACTTTAAATTGCAGAGAACACAGGTTGCATCAGAAGCGCCTATTGTGCAATATGTATTTGATACCTATTTGTCTTGGGGATCATATCAACAATTCATGTGTCTCCTAACAGCCAGTATTCATGAAGTCTTTTTGTTGCAGGTCAGGTGAAAATGAGCTGCAAATAGAAGACATAGCTCAGTATATTTATTCTGAAGGTAAGTTGCTTGCTGGATCTTCTTTGTCTGGCATTTGAGGGCAAAGAAGAAAATGTTGCTGTAATCAATATGGATGAAGTAAATAATTCCATTGACCATTTAAAGCTGTCTGCATTGGGACAGGATGCTGGACTACATGAAACCTTTGGGTTAGATCCAGGAGAGCTTTTATTTTGTTATAACTACTAAACTGGGAAAATATCTTCAATTCCCCTTTTGGAGTTTTTTAAAATTACGAATGTTACAACAGATCCTCCATTCGCAGTTCCATTCAAATTTACATGTGTACAGATGGATGCCAGAATGTAATTTTGCCAGCGGCATGGAATGCACTCAGCAGATACATAAAAAAAAAACAGAAAGAGGAACAGTTAAAGTTAAACTGGGATTACTAGTTCAACGACCATTGAATTTAATAATTAATATAGACATCTACCAGCCACAAAAGAGAAAACACTTGGAGACTAGAAAAGCAGCATTTGCCAAACATGGAAAGAATGTGTATTTAAACTGTATATGCCTTGGATTACAAACATGATCAATAAAAATCAAATATTAGATGATTAAAAACCTGCTTAAAACTCATTAAAACATATGAAAAACTTAAAAGAAACATATCGAGACTTTTTCAGAACTGTAACAATGCAAGGAACAGTCAGCTCTAACTGCAAGTAATTCCAGAGACTGGGCTGCACTGTGGAAAAGCAAAATTAGCTGTAAGATAATCTTATATTGGCATGTTAAGCATATCAATATTGGAATCTAAAGAAGTCAAGTCTTTGGATCAATAAAACCTCAATTTTGTCCAATTTTAGCTTCAGTTTGTTTTTCCATAACCAGTTATTTACACTTTAGAGATCGGCACGGGGAGGATCTTGAGACATCCAAATTCAGCATGCAATAAAAGGACAAATATAGCTAAATATCATCAGTATATTAGCAGCAGATAGTCCTGAAACCACATATGATCATTTCTTATGATTTCTTAGACAGATCAATTAATGTGAGATCAGATTTTCTGGGCCATTTTTCAGAGGGGCAGACAGAATTTTCCCAATGTAATTTTTTGGTAGCAAAGCCATTTCAGAGGGATGCCAAATAAGTCAAGTATTGGTGAAAATGCTGGACTGTGGGGAAGAATTGGAAACATGTAGAGAAAGAAAAGAGAAGAAATGAAGCATAAATTGTATGTAGTTCTGTGTGTTTTATATATATTCTAGAGTACAGGAAAGATAATGACTCAATTTTCATAGTAGTCAAGAAGTTAAGAGGATGTCATTGGCCAGGTTGCTATAATCCCCTAGGTTTTAGTTATAAATTCAAAGCAAGTGAATAGCCAATATCCAGGAAAAGACAATACTTGGACTCCTGTATTTTCAATAAGCCAGCATGAGGAAACCGAAATATGGTTTTGGTAAAGCAGACAACTTCACATAAATGTAGTTTTGGTACAGGGACAACTTCACATAAATGCAGTTTTGTATTCTGATGCCTGGTGCAAGTCATGGCATTTCTGTGATTAACCTTGTCCTCCAAATTAATCACTCGGCTGTATCTTCCTCCAAGATACCAAAAGTGGAAGAAGGTTCCACAGTTCATAGTTTGCCCTTTTTCATTTGTGGAACTTCATAGACTTAATGCTTTCTCTCTATACAAAAGAAAGAAAAGAAATAGGTTGTCTAGTGGTTAAGGCACCAGACTAGAAAATGGGAGACCGTGAGTTCAAGTCCCATCTTAGCCATGAAAGTCTGACTTTGGGCCAGCCACTCTCTCTCAATCGAACCCACCCCACAGGGTTGTTGTTCCAGAGAAAATAGAAGGAAGGTGTGTCTCATCCTGTAAATATTGGCTAGGCAACAGAACGGAGGTAGTTCTAGCAAAAGATTGCAAGGAATTATTACAGAGTTCAAGCACAATTAAGGCTGCATGAAATCCTACAAATGTTTTGGTTATAGTGCAACAACATTACAGGAATTTGATTGTTACATTTTAAAAATTCTCAGTTGTAATAATCTCAGTTGTAATAATGGCAGGCAAACTGCCTGCATATCATTATAGTAAATTGGAAGTAATTTGTAGGTACAATTGTAGCCAATTGCTAAGACTGAAAAAGCAACTTTGCCTCGAAGAGAAACTTAGATTTCTCTTTCTTGAAACTTATTTCTCTCCTTCCTCTTTTCTCTGACCTTGTCTATCAAGGTGAGCAACTAGAAACAAGGGTATCAGCAGAAAAGTATGCAGCAATTGGGATCAGCAATTCAAAAGATGGTGGTGAGCTTAAGAGTTCCCACAATACGTTTCACAGTCCTTGATGAGTGAAGCTGTTCTTCAGATTGTTGTAATGAGAAACCTTATTGTAGTTTAATAATTAACACATTTCTGGGGGAACAAATCACATAAGCAATTCTTTTGAATTGTTTTTTTCTATGGTTTATTTTATTGTTGAAATCAAATGATTTTCAGTTTTATTTTTTTATTTTTTTTTAATTAAACTGAAAACTGTATCTTGTCAATGGAAAATGAAAAGTAATTTCATAGTCAAAATTTTCCTCTATTATATCTTGATGGCTTGACAGACTACCCAAAAGTACAATAAACTTGAACAATCAAGTAAGGTATTTCTGCATCCTAGAACTACGTTTAATATTGTGTTTTCTAAACTTGAATATTTTCATTTTATATCAGCTTGGATTCAAAGTCCTTCTGCAGTGATACATATTTTAAAGATCTATATCTATATTCCCCGAGACCCTTTCAGGGGTATATGAAATCAAAATTATTTGTTGAAAAATAATATATTAAAATTCCATTAAAATCATGAGAAGTGACAGTGGCAGTAGATGCATTAATTTTAATTTTTAATAAAAAGTATTCCTTGACTTACAACCATTTGTTTAGTGACTGTTTGAAGTTGCAATGGCACTGAAAAAAGTTACTTATGACTGTTTTTCACATTTACAACTGTTGCAACATCCCTATGGTCCCATGATCAAAATTTGGAAGCTTGGCAAGTGGCATGTATTTATGGCGATTGCACTATCCTGGGGTCACGTGATCACCTTTTGTGACCTTTTGACAAGCAAAATAAGTGGTGAAGCCAGATTCACTTAACAACTACAGTGATTCACTTAATTAGGGCAAGAAAAGTCATAAAATGTGTTAAAATTCACTTAGCAACTGTCTGGCATAGCAACAAATTTGGGGGCTCAATTGTGGTTGTAAGTCAAGGACTACTTCTGTGATAAATATCAATAAATATAAGCCATAGAAACAAAAACTTACATAAAATTTAAAAGTAGGACGGAGTTCTGAAAGAAAACAGTTTGAGAAAGCCTGCTTTACATTATGATATGAATAAGAAGAAACAATGAATTGGGGGTATTTCTGCTAACTGAGTCCTGAGATTTGTTAGTAAAATTGGTGCTTATGCAATCATTATACAAGTTCAATGCTGACTGTAGAGGTTTCTAAAAGTATGTTTAAAATATGTATAAACTAAGATTATTAAGAAATTGGATGTCCAGGATCCCATTCTGAGCTCACAGAAGTACAAAATACTGATTCTACCCAGCAGTTCTGAGTAGATGACTTGCAAATAAATAGTCCTCCATATTGAATGCTGATTCTGTACTTTCTCTCCCTGTTATCTCCATACATTTCCTCTGTCTTTCTCTCATCACAGAAACAAGTGTTGAAGGAAATCTATCCAAGGAATTTCCAAACTCTTCTGTGACTCAGCCTTCAACTCCAATAAAACAGGTAAAGAGCAACAAAGTCAAGAGTGGCCTGACTTTGCCACACTGATTCTTCATAGACATCAACATATATTTGTGTAGCACATAAGAGTAAAGATAGTCTTCAGGTTATGATAATAATTGGGAACAGAATTTCCATTGCTAAGCAATATAGTCGTAAAGCTCGTTGTCTGCATCGCTTAACAATGACTGTCCCAGTGGCCATCATAGCCTCCAGATCATGTGGGTCGTTAAAAGGTAAGTGGCAAGAGTCCCAGGCAAGGAGCAGGGTGAGTGGGTAGGTGGGTTCTGCAGAGGGGGCGATGCTGTGGGGAGATGCTACAGGGCATGGGCCAGCTGGAGAAGGATGCAGGCAGATTGGCAGGGAGAGAACTTCTTAATGTGGGCAAGCTGCAGGAGCCAAAGGCCAGTGCTTTTGAATGCAGGCAGGTTGGCGGGGGCTGTGGGCAGGTAATTCTGAGCACAAATGGGACAGCAGGGAGTACAGACAGGCACTACAGGGCATAAGTGGGATGGTGGGGGCCACCACAGAGCAGGTACTACAGAATAAGGTTGTAAATGGTGATCACATGACTGCAGCTCGTTCTGACATCATAATTGCAAGAATGGCATCCAGATACCCGAATCACAATCATATGACCATGGGGATCCTGCAAAGGCCACAATTTCATAAACTGATTGTAAATCCATCTGGTATATTTTTCAACAGCCACTGAATAAGTAGTGGCCATAAATTGAGGGCAACCCGTATACTTTGTGCAATATTTTAGGTAATAATTATGCTAATGTACAAATGATACATAATATACTTAATGACAATATATGAGGAATAATAAATCATGCAGACATAAATAGCAAAGAGCATTCAGTTATATTTTAAACACACACACACATATATATATACATATTCATATTCTTATATATATTTCATATTCTCCCATGAGCTGTTCAGAGCATCCAGTAGTGGGAGGTGATTCAGTCTCTGTAAAGGCTGGTCCTAATTTGTGGGATGCTCCTCCTCCTCCACGGGACTCCTCACAAGTGTCCCCCAGTTTTGGCTCAGCTTCATTGAGAATAGGCAGTGCTTTTATTCCTTCCTTGGCCGAAACAGGAGAAAACAGTTAATTCAGGTTTGAAAATAGCCCAATCTATCTTTCAAATCCCCCAAACATTCGACAGCTGACAGAGCTTCCATCACCTGTTATCTGGCCAATGGAGCCCGTCTTATTATTGGGGAGCGCTCCCGACAACCCCGGGGTGGTTGGAGACACCGGCCTCGAATCGTGCTTCTCCTATCTACCCGATTTAGCTTCTGCAGCATTGTTCAAATGGCCCGAGGCTAGATTAACTCTCCTCTCAGAAGACACCGTTTTGGGGTGGGGACATAAGCATCCATTTGTGCCCTTCCTCACCATCCTAGTTGGTTGAGGGAAGCCGTCTGAGGCATTTCCCTTGCACAGCGGGAGATTGCTGCTGGTCTGCATGCGCCAAAAGTAAATGGTCTGGCGGCATTGTTTTTCCCTTGATAAATAAACCAGGTGGCAGCGCTGAGCTCCAAATTCTTTGCAGGCTGTGAGAAGCATTGTTCCCCTTTAGAAGTTTCTGCTTAAGGAACCCAGGGAAATTCAGAACCATCGTTTGTCTGCCTTTGGGGGGTTTTCTGTGCAACAAAGATTGTTGGCCCAACCCTCACAGCCCATCTGATCCAGCAGCACAACAGTGAGCACCAAGGCTTAAGTCCGCCTGTGCAGGGAAGCTGTTGCAGGCCACTGAATTCTCAGTTTTTTTATTTCATTCTGGCCTGATAGATGTCTTTAATTTGGCTAATCTGGCAATTTAATTAATCAGCTGCATTATTGGCACAATTAACCATATTCATCATCATCATCATCATCATCATAACAACAACAACAACAACAATACAAATCATATTATTACAAAAAAGGGGGAGTAGTGTTGCCAGGGTCCCCTGTCCATTCCTGGAACAAGTCCCTGGGCATGCCTACCGCCCAAATATTACAGCCTCCACTAATGGGCATACTGTACTATTTTCAATAACAATGGCAAGTGGCAATAGTTCCCGAGCATCAACCTCAAAGGCTATGTCTAAATCCCAGAGCAAGTCAAAACAGCCCAAGGGAACTTCCAAAGCTGCGGAAAAAGATGCCAAGGGGCGCCAAAATGAAAAGCACATGAAAAAGTGCACATGAGAGGCTGAGATAAACTCTCAAGCTTTGTCTCCCCCTAACCAGAATTGGCCATAAGCCCCCCTCCACCTCCTCCCCTGGATCTGTCCGTACCATCCAGGCACAGTGCGACTCCTCAAGTACAACCAAGTAACTCAATGGTAGCTCCAGTCACACAAAGGCCATGTTTACTCCAACAGTGGTGGGACTTCGACAGGAGGAGGCCCTCCCGGAGGAGATTCCCGTGAGGATGAGAACTTGGGTGGAACTAGCAATAGATTTGGCCTAGCTCTAGAATTTCAATCCACTCCCCCAAACTTCTTCATGTCATGCCCTCTTTCTAGAGATTCAGTTAAAAGGAATCTTATGGAAACAGCTATCTATCATTTACTAAAGATCCAAGCCATTCAACCTGTGGTTCTAAGCCAGCGTGGGCAGGGTTTTTACTCACACCTTTTTGTTGTTCCAAAGAGTTTGGGGGGTTGTGGGGTGGAGAACAATTTTAGATTTAAAATCCTCAACCGTTTCTTGGTCTCTCGCAAGTTTAAGATGACCACCTTACAATCTATTTTGCTCGGCATTAGACAGGGTGACGTCCTAATGTCAATAGATTTAACGGAGGCATATTTACATATTCCAATTAGGCCAACCCACAGCAAATTCCTCAGATTTTGCTACAACAGTCAACATTTTGAATATGTAGCCCTTCCCTTTGGCTTAGCCTCTGCCCCCTAAACCTTTACAAAGGTTCTCGCAGCCTTGGCCACCCATCTCAGAGGTAGACCTGTCCGACTACAGTGCTATCTCGATGATATCTTAATTTTGTAAACTTCCAATCAGACGGCAATTAGAGACACTCAAATCACATTGCAGACACTAGAACAACACGGCTTCTCAATAAATTGGACAAAGAGTCATTTAACACCATCGACTCGATTGCTCCACCTGGGGACAATTATAGACACAGTTGAAGGAAAGGTTTTCCTGTCACCAGATAGACAAAAGAACATACTTCAATTAGCTACAGAGATCAGAATGCTCAAGCGGGTACCCTTGGCCAATCTCTCCAAATTACTAGGCAAAATGATCCCATGCATATCTATTATTCCCTGGGCTCGGCTCCACACTAGATCACTGAAGTGGTTCCTCCTTCTGTACCAGTGGTCAGGAAGAAGCAACTCCAAGTCCAGGTCAGTATACCATCGAAGGTCCTCATCTCTCTCCACTGGTGGACCAGGCCAATCATCAACAAAGGTTGCCAGTTCAAAGAGCCCGACAGACTTACCATCACAACAGATACCAGCCTGTTTGGATGAGGAGCACACTATCAGTCCCTCACAACCCAAGGCCGTTGGTCCTCCATAGAACAGTTGTGCAGCATAAACTGCAGTCCATCTGGCTCTTCGCAGCTTCTTCCCACAGATTTGGAACCAACACGTGCTGATCTTGACCGATGTGACAACAAAGGCCCACATAAACAAGCGGGATACGCATTCGAAACAACTCATGCGGGAAGCGGAGCAACTGTGTCGTTGGGCAGAAAACAACCTGCTCTCCATCAGGGCAGAGCACATATTGGGTCTGTCAAATACCCAGGCAGACTGGTTAAGCAGGGCTATGGTCGATCAATCGTAGTGGCGCCTGCACCCAAGTCTATTTCAAGAGGCGGTTCGGAGATTCGGTCAGCCAGTCATAGACTTGTTCGTTTCACCCCTCAACTCTCAGCTCCCGAGATTCGTGTCCAGATACCCTTCACAAGGTGCAGAGAACATCAATGTGCTCTGCTGCTGCTGGCCTCCGGGTCTTCTTTACTCATTCCATCCACTTCCAGTGATTGCCAAAGTCATCCAGAAGCTTCTGGAAGAGAGAGTGGAACTCTTGCTGGTGGCACCATACTGGCCCAGGTGGCCGTGGTTTGCAGATCTCTGGGATCTGTCCTTAGCAGAACCATGGAGAATTCCGCCAGATGGAGTCTCGCTCGCCCTCTTCAACATCCAGACCCTCAATGGCTACACCTTGTCGAATGGAGGTTAAGCGGAGATGTCAGAAAAGAGAGCAGTTCTCTAACAAAGTCATTGCCACCATCCAAGCGGCCAGGCGCCCCTCAATAACTTGCATGTACAATGCCACTTGGACTAGTTTTTGTAAATGATGTGTTAAATCTTGCATCGATTCCACCTCTCCATCACTGGCACAAATATTGGAGTTTTTACAAGAAGGACTAGACAAGGGTCTCTCACCAAATACTTTGAGAAGACAGGTAGTGGCCCTGGCCTTGGTCGTTACTTGTGGAGACCTACCATCTATTTCTCATCACCCACACATACGGAGTTTTCCCTCTGGTGGTTCACTGTTATCCGACTTGGGACCATAACAAGGTTCTCATAGCACTCACGAAGTGTCCCTTCAAGCCCTTGAAGACTACAAGTCTCCACTTTCTAACATACAAAGTAGTTTTTTGAGTAGCAATAACATCTGCTCGACGTATTTCGGAACTGGCAGCCTTATCGATCTGGCAGACAAGATCTCTGCATCTTTCATTCAGACAGAGTAGTCCTTCGTCCTGACCCTATGTTCATACCAAAAATTAATTCGGCTTTTCACAGGGCACAGGAATTGGTACTCCTGAACTTCTGTCCGAAGCCAACTCGGGCTAGAACACCAATGGCATCGACTTGATGTAAAACGGGCCCTATGTATGTATATTCACCATACAGCGCCTTTCAAAAAAATGAAAAATCTTTTCATTTCGTTTCAGCCCACCACTCAACGATGCAAAGTCTCATCTTCAACAATAGGTCGATGGTTAAGAGCTCTGATAGCTAAAACATATGAGGCTCAATCATTACCAGTGCTATAACAGCGCATATGACCAGAAGCGCTGCAACATCGGCAGCATGGGCCACACAAGTGCCAATAACAAAAATTTGTCGGGCGGCAACTTGGGCCTCTCCATCGCCCTTCATTAGGCACTATAAAATAGATATCTTTGCCTCAGCTGAGGCTTCCTTTGGCAGGAGAGTTTTGCAATGGGTCCATAAGGCCCAGGAGGGGACTCCAAACCAGACGGAGACCCTCCCATAGGATAAGCAAACTTTGGTATGTCCCATTACTGGATGCTCTGAACAGCTCATGGGATAAAGGGCGTTGGTACTTACCTGAGACGCCCATCCTCTGTGAGCTGTGAAGAGCATCCAGCCCCACCCAATTTCCGTCTGGTGGGGTCATGTTCCGGCCAACGATTAGATCAGGCATACGGGGCAAGGGTGTTCATCACTTCCTCTTTGCCAAAACTGGGGGACACTTGGGAGGAGTCCCATGGAAGAGGAGGAGCATCCCACAAATTAAACCAAGCCTATACATACAGAGATTGAAGCACCTCCCACTACTGGATGCTCTTCACACCTCACAGAGAATGGGCGTCTCAGGTAAGTACCAACACCCTTTTCCATCTGAGCAGTTTTCTGATTTTTTAGCTGACAATTTTCCTTATATTCTTTTTTCACCTAAATTTTATTTATTCTTAATATTCCTGTCACCACACCTTTAAATGTATATATCCTTAACATTTACAAAATTAGATCTCATATTGCTCATTACACTGTTATTTTTATTCATATTATTCTTGTTTTTTCAGCGCTTAGATTTGTTTGTTTTGAGCAAATAATACCAAATAATTACAATAATCTTGGCTTGCAAAGGAAATCAGTCCTGTGAAAAGTTGGCAGGTTGCTGACTGTTTCCATCACTTCAGGGAAGTGGCTTTATTCAAACCTCTATTATTAAATGTGTCCTGTATAAACAGTTCCTCACCTAGCATGTTATAACTGGTGTCATGACAACAGTAATCTGGAGTTGATAGCATTTCCCCCAAAATGTATGAAATTAGTAGTTGATCCTACCATTATTGCTTGGAGATTAATGTTTTGATTAGATTTTTTTTTCCTTCAGCATCTTGAAATCCTTTCCAAATGACAACAGTATCTTTGCATTGCAGTATCCATTTTTCCAAAAAAATTCTTAAGGCTATTGTGGTATACAGGTAATCCTTGGGTGACGACTGTAATTGGGACTGGAATTTCCATTGCTAAGTGATGCAGTTGTAAAGTGTGACATCACATGACCACATCATTTGGCAACAGCAATCCAGGCAGTCCCCATTGCCATTATTAACCAAATCCCGCTGGTTGTTGAAATAGGACCCACCCCTCCTGGCTTGCTCCCTTCCAGCCCAGAGCCTTGATAAAGTAAGGGACTGCCTTCTCTTGACCTCTTCCCACCTGTTTATCCTGCCTATCTCAATCAAAGACAGAATGAAAGAAGTTGAAAAAAAAATACATTTACTAAAATGGAATCAAATTATCAAGAAAACTTTGGTTAAAACAGTGAAGAAGTTGTTAAAATTATTCCAATTGAAACATTGGCCCAAATGAGCCAGTTGATGTATGCCATAGTTATAGTATGTAACTACTGAGAAATTGGGGCTTCAAATACGAAGGAATGAAGTTATTAAGAAAGGAAAACCTAAATGGTACATGCAAATAGAATTGAAAATAAAGAAAATTTACATAAACTTGACTAATTTAAAGAATTTGAAGCAAGGAACCTTGGGAAAAAAAAAATCAAAACTGTGTGTGGGTATGGGTGAAGTACAACCTGGACAGTAAAGGAATTTTAGAGGCTGCAGAACAGTTGAGAGAAAGTGTTATGGCTATTACAGAGAAGATCACGTAATATGAGAATCAAATAAATCAGTTCCTGCAGATTTTGCAATTTAAAGCAAATCAATATTAAATTCCACAAAATGCTTGAAAAAGGGAAAGGACTAACTACAAATGAAGCCTGACAGAGACCCTAAAATTTTGGAAATGTTTATGGGAAAACAGTAGGAGTACAGTATGGTTCAAACAAATTGAACATGCATCGGAAATAGTCAGTATGGAAAAACATTAGGGCAATTGAAGAAATGGTATGAAAGCAATCAGAGAAGGTAAAAACTGGAATGCTTCTAGAGCAGACGAGCTGCATGGATTCAGGTTAATCTACAACTGAGGTTGGCAGACCAGATGAATAGAGGGTTTTGGAAGCAGCAGTCACCAACTGGTGGTCCGTGAGAAAATTTTGGTGGTCCGCAGAAAATTTATTTGCATTTTTCATATTGCACTAAATCCTTAAACTACGACTCCTGGGCCAGATACGTGCAATGAATGTGTTGCTGCAGAGAGTCTCCCACTTCGGGGACTTTTTGTGCGGCTTTGAGGGAGGCATAAATTCCAACTTGGGGTCTGCTTCAGCCTCCTGGTGTGGGGCTTTGAGTGAAGGCTGGAGGGAAGTGCCACTGGTGGCGAAGAGCCAGAGGGCCTTGTTCCAGTGGGACTATATCATGGCCTGAAACTGGCTGACCATCTCAGTCTGCTGAGCCTCCAGGCACCAGTACCTGGCCTTGCACTCCTGCAGGTCTTCTCTCTGCTTGGAAAGGTTATGCTCATAGTCCTCAGTGAGGTGCTTTTGCTGAGCCTCCTCAGTCAGATCCAATTTAAACTGAACCAGCTGTTTTGCCAACTCTTTCTTGTGGTGGCTACTCAGCTCTAACAGCTGCTTCCTGTTGGGGCCCTAAGGAGCTCGAGCGAGCAGGCAAGGGAGTGGCTGGGAGGGGAGGGGCAAGTAGAGGTTGGCGAGGTGCCCCTCAACAGGAGTGACATCAAGTTGGCCATGCCCGCCCAGTCACATGACAACCTTGCCATGCCCAACCAGCTGGTCATTAGCAGATCACATTGGTGGTCCGTGCAATTTAAAATTATGAATTTAGTGGTCCCTGAGGTCCGAAAGGTTGGTGACTCCATTTGGAAGAACCAAAAACCAGAAAATGATTAAACGGTTAGAAAGTCATTCCTAATTCTGTAGGATAAGGAGAAGGGGATAGAGGACTGTTACAGATGAAGCAAACTATGGGAGAAGAAAAATATGGTTTGAATTAAGAAAAGCCAAAAGCCTTTGCTGAAGGAAGTCAGTAAAAAAAAAAAAGCACTTGAAACAACAAAGGTGAAAGCTTTAGTGACACTGAATATAGAAAAGAAGCAAAACTGATGTGTTAATTGAAAAAACAAGCCAATGCCTGGCTAATACTTGAAGAATATAGAAGAAAAAGTCAGTTTAAAAAGCCCATATGTTAAGATCTGGAGCATTATAAAAAGAAACCAAAGGCCTTATTTTAACAGCTCAAGAACGAGCTTTGCCAACTAATAGCATGAAGGTAAAATTCAATATGTAAGACGCAATATGTAAGATGCAAATGTCATCTTTGTAGTAAAGAGGATGAAACAATTGACCATTTGATCAGTGGCTGCAGCAAAACTTCAAAATTGACAAAGCATCATGACTGAATTGCCAGAATTAGAGATTTTACTGGGAGTTTGTATCTTAATGGATAAAAAAACTATAGGAACCATCAAATTGAGAAAAACTTGGCAATTTTAAGATCTTATGAGACCTTAAGATTCAAACAGACAGGCATCTTGTTCATAATATGCATATCTAATATTGAAAAGAAGAAAGTCTGGTTCATTGATGCTCTATTTCAAGTGATTGAGGAAAAACAATTGGAAAAAGTTACAAAATACTGAAATTTACAGATTGAACGTTTATGGAAAAATAAATCCTTTGCTATATCAGTTGTGATTGGAGCACTTGGAGTGATACCAAAAGAACTTTCTCAATATTGGGAAATACTGAATTTATCAGTTCTGAAAATCCCAATTTTACACACACACACACACACAAAACCCCAACCCATCCTGCTTGGAACTGCCTACATTCTTAGATGCTACAGGAGCTTAATAGATCCTTGATTAGGGCTTGAATTATTAAATTTCCACTAGTTTTGATCGCTCACACATGTATAATAATGCCTCCAGTGACGCATACCCTTAATATGGTTGTGGGTCTTGCATGCTCTGTGGAGAATTAAGAGCTACAACAGAGCTTCAACCATACCAGACCAGTCTCATCAGAGAAGCTGCACAAAGAGGGCCTCTCCCATAATCAATATGGAGAGATGTGATTTATATGCTGGATCGATTATTGCCTAGGTCAACAAGGGCATGGTAGGTGTTGGAGTTCCTGGATATCTGATAACAATTGGGGACTGGAAACTAAAACAATTGAAGAACGGCCACAGGAATTGGGTATATCCAGTTTAATGAAAAGGACCAGGGATGACTGCACCTTAGGGTGGGACAAGAAGCCATGGATGGAAACTAACCAAGGAGAGAAGCAACCTAGAACTAAGGAGAAATTTCCTGACAGTGAGAACCAATTAATCAGTGGAACGACTTGCCTCCAGAAGTTGTGGGTACTTCAACACTGGAAGTTTTAAAGAAAAGTTTATACAACCACTGGTCTGAAATGGTATAGGGTTTCCTGCCTGAGCAGGGCGTTGGACTAGAAGACCTCCAAGATCCCTTCCAACTCTGTTATTCTTTAAATCAGGAGTCGCCAACCTTTTGGACCTCAGGGACCACCAAACTCATAATATTAGATCCCAGGGACCACTAACCGGTTCTATGGGCGTGGCCTAATTTGTGGGTGTGGCTTGGTGGTCATGTGACTGGCTGGGCATGGCTTGTATGTAAACATTATAAATATTTATATAAATATTGAATATTTTTGTAAAAAAGATAAACTTTTACCCAAAATCAGGCAAAGCAGGCAGATTGAGTTGCTCACAGAATCATTCTATCTATCTGCCATCGGCTAGCTCAGTCTCTCAAATTTGCTTGCCATGAGTCTGCACTGAATTTGCTTGCAAGCAAACCTTCAGTCCTAAGGGAGGTTTGGCTGTACTTAAAAGCAGAGCCGAAGATCTAAAGACTAGCTAGAAAGCAAGAAATCCAACTGTTTTCTGCTTCCTAGCTAATCTAAACCTCGGCACAGCAGAACAGATGATGGTCGGAGAAAAGGAAAAATAGCAATTCAGCAGGCAAATTTGCCAGGTAAGGAATGAGTGGGCAGGGAGGGTTCCAGCGGGCCATGTGGGGGGCACAGCCTTGTGTTTTTGCGCAGCCTGGATTAATTGCTTTGGGAGGGTGCTCTGGGGGTGAGATTTCTCTGCAGCCCACCAAAATTTTCTCACGGCCCACTGGTTGGCGGCCGCTGATTTAAATGGTCTCCAGCAGGGGGCCCCAACCTGTGGGTCGTGGCCACTACTGGGCTGTGGCCTGTTTGCAATTGGGCTGCACTCACAGCCCCACTCATGTGCATGGTGGGCACTGGTACGTGCACCCACCGCTCACACAAATGAAGCTGTGTGCATGCCTGCCCTTTGCCCCCCAAAATCTGCTCTTTCCACCAAACGCCCCAGTGCCAGGTCGCCAACTCAGAAAGGTTGGGGAGGGCTGGTCAATGGGACTCTGAAATGTTGGTTGAGAAACCAGGGCCAGCAGCTGCAGGATTACTGGAAGAAAAATGGTTTGCCCATTGCAAATATAAGAAGAAATGATAAAATAATTTGTAATAATTTGTAATCTGTTATTACAAATCAAGCCCAACAAAAAGGGGAAAAATGCACTAGTTCTGGAAAGAACAATATCAAAATCATAAATAATAGAACAGAGGCTGGAAGAATATTTATAATAAAATTGCTGTTCTCATAAGTACATCATACATAGTTTGGCTACTATCTTGTTGCTTAACATAACCATCTTAATCAGCATTGCCTGCAGAAATATATGGTGTCCATTCATTTAAACAAATATACTTAAAATGAATGTATCATTAATTCTATAAACATTTATTTCCCCATGGTTCTTGCTAAAATGTAACCATTTTTATCCTAAAAATTAACGCTTTTGATACAGACTGAGAGTAAAATTTTAATAAGATCACGATCCTATAATCTGTAGGCTGTATCTAATCCTCAATTTTTGTAGCTCCCTCAATCTTCAAACACAAGCTACCAAATCTTGGCAGCAAACAACAGTTGCATAGTGGTTAAAATTGCATAGTTAGACAGGGATGAACCAGGTTTGATAATAGAAATTTAGGTGATTTTGGTCTGTCACTTTCTTTTGATTCATACTACTTACAGGATACCACAGTGATCGTACCAATGTATGCTCCTTGAGCACGGAGAAGTAATGGATGTTAAAATATAATAAATGAAACATAATTTTTCTCCTCTTAAAGATGAACAATTAAAAATAGGTAGTAAAAGAGCTTGGACTTCAGATTTTTATACCTCTTTTTAAAATAATGATCACTCAATTACCATGTAGACATTTTCTGACCTACAGCATATTTTTTCCAAGTAATGTGCTTGAAAAAGAGATTTAATCAATACATGATGGTGCAAATGGAAGTGGAAAGTAAAGTGTGCTGTTTGTTTCCTCTATAGGCATGCAATTTTGTGGTTATTATGCCATAACACCTAAGGCAGAAAAGGGCACATTCCTTACTCTCCTGATGAAACTTAATGCTCTGTTTCTACCACTCCATAGGTAGCTATGAGCATTCATCACAGTGTAGATAAATATATTATTTTGCTACTCTCTTTCACATTCTGTCTATTTTTTCTGCTTTTTCCTTCACTGCCTAGATTCCAGAACTCACAATCACTACTGACTCACCAGAAAAGAAGGACCCTTCTAAAGATCATCTCGTAGATTTTACTGATTCCCCACAGGGACATGCTATCAGGGTCCACACTACATCTCATGAGGAGCTGAAAGTGCCATGGGGTTTCATGCTAGGTGCTGAACCCCATCCCTTGGGACAGTGGGATGCTCCTGAATTCAGCAAGTGTGACCTCACCACAGAGGGATCTTTCATGGAAGAATGCATGGAGGAACAGTTGAGAAGATACCAAGAGCTGCCCCATCGCTTGGAGGAAGATGCCATAGATCGAGAACTGGAACAGCTTTACTTGTCCCATCTGAGCCGGCTTCGAGCAGAGGAGCTTGGAGGAAGAGGAGACTGGTCTGAAGAGAGCTCAGGCAGCAACACCAGTCCTGTACCATCTCTCATTGCATTGCGACAGAGTGTCTTGACTGATCGTGACCTGATAGTCAACTGGACAGGCCCAGAGAGAGCACTCAACAGTTCCCTGGCAAAAGAGATCACACTGTACTATGCTAAGCAACGGGATGATGACTCCAGAGATAGTGAGGAGGAGGGAATTATGGCAGGATATGCAACACAGGGACCGCCTGAGGTGGTGGGACCAGGCCGTGATAGCCCACCAGTCTTACTAGAAGGCTGCTTTCTAAATCATCTGGAAGAGGGAAATGTCCAACAGAGTCCAATGAAGGACTCTGACCCCTTTCCCAGCTTGAGAGTGGTGGCACCTAACACCTTGAGGCCAGTAATTCCAGAGGCTATGGTGATGCCCCTTGTAGTTCCAGCCCGGACACTAGTGCCCCTACCAAAGCGGCCCACAGACCTGCCATCCAGCCCTCTTGATGCCCATGGACAAGGCAAGAGCCAGGGCTTCTTGATAGGGCATGGCAGCCTCTGGCTGGGTGAGGGCCTTCATGTCCACAAGCCCCCTGAAACCAGTCCTGTTCCTCATAATGAACTTGAAAAGATCTTGACACGCTCCCTGCGGTTCCTCAGCCTCTTTGTCTTCCTTCCCGTGGTTTTCAACAGCTGCATGCCTTTGGTGGCCGTTACACTTTACCTCCTTTTGGATTGGTTCTCATAATTGGTATGGCTCTCAGAAGTGCCAAAGGCTCATGAGAAGATCTGTAACTTGGCTCTATTCCCATTTCACCTGATCAACTAAAAAATTGGCAATAGTGTCAGATCTTTTAGAGTTAATGGCATATCCATTCTAAATTTCCCAAGGTTCAGAACTATTTATTTTTATTAAATCATCTTGGACAATAAAAATGAGCTATATGTGAAACTTGCCATGAATTGGATCTGAGGTAGCATTTGTGGGTGACAGAGGGCTCAAAGCCCCAATAGCCCTCCCACTCTCCCTTTGCACAGTTTATTCAAGAAGGTTAGAAGCAACAGCATTGTCCATCCTGTCATTTTCAACTATAGAGAGGCAACTAAGTATGCCTTTTCTGAACGGCCTCAAATCCTACTCAAAGAGCCAGAATAATATTTCCCTTTTCCATCTTTAAAAACAAAATCCCTTGTTATGATTTAGTAATCTTAACAAATCAAACATGTACATTTCTAGGGGGAAAAGTCAAAATGGCCCATGTAAAATTGAAGATAGAATGTTTTATTTAAGTTCTTTATGCCCATTCTCTATATATTAGTGCAAAGTTTGGTAACTAAATTCCTAGTAAGATTGAGGAGCCTCTGGTTTTATTATATTACAAAGTACCAACCTGTTCTGTGTAAGATTTGGAGAAATCAACCAGCTAGCTCAGTTTCTATCTTGCTTTTCTCATGGCAAGTACAAATGATTACTAATTAAGTGAATTCTGCATTAACAAACAAACAAACCCATTGAGTTAAAAATGACCCCACACCTAGTGCTAATCTGTTGTAGAGGTTCCTTTGGCTCTTTGGGAAAGAATGCAGGCTTAGACCTGAATATACTACCCTGTGACATAGCAGTCTATCAATGTGAAAAAGACTAATTAATAGATGACCCCTAATCCCCATTTATTTTTACAAGGCTGGGAAATTGTAAATATGTTTTGAAAATATCATGAAGCACTTTCTTTCAGAATGTTCTCCTGTGCCAGCCTCGAAGTGAATTTAACAAGAAAAGTCCAAAGGCAAAATAGCACTTTTGTTAAGCACCTGATTTCAGAAGGATTTGTGCAATCCTGGATTGTGCTCCACGTTTCTGTAATTTCCCATTATTTGAATGAAACAGGGAGACAGACAGAAGTTTTCCATTCCAAAGAAGATGGCAGCATTTTCAGTTCTTTGCCCGCACAGCTTCTGCAAAATACAATCACAACCATTCCAGATATGGCCTCAACAATCGCACAGCCAAGTTCCATTCATGCCCCTATACCCAGCTTCTTAGGAAGAAACTTTGGACTGCTGGCTGTCTGTGCTTCTGGGACCCCTTTTCACTCCTGGATCCTACACTTCTCTGCCACTGGCAGGGTCCAACATACAGGACTACAGGAAAGTTCCCTAAAACAGATGGCCCCGTATTTATTTTTGTACCTGGTGGGAAGGCTGATTTTTTCTACCGTAGAATTCA
Source organism: Pseudonaja textilis (assembly GCF_049901715.1). NCBI lineage: Eukaryota > Metazoa > Chordata > Lepidosauria > Squamata > Elapidae > Pseudonaja > Pseudonaja textilis. The sequence continues at coordinate 147,443,770 of NC_141991.1, forward strand.
TCCCAATATAGAAATTTTATTTATTAACAACTAGCAGTACAAACCCAGGCAGGTGGGTTTGCAGAAGATTAAAATAATTTATATATATATATATATGTTTGATGTCTGCAGCAAAGGAGTAGATTGGAAACACCCTGTGTCTTCATGTGCAATAGGTTGAAATGGCACTGAACTTGCTGTAAGAAGAAAGCCCACCCGCTTTCATGCTGCTAAATGTTTTTCATTAACTTCCTCTTGAATGTTGTACTGTCAGCAGCTGCTGTGATATAGCTTTGTGGGGCCTTGTGGAGGAAGTGGAGATGATTTGTATGGGTTCTGAAGCCACTTCTGTCTGCAGATCCAGACATGGTCCTGCTTTCCCCATCCATTGGTGAATGCTCTTAATTAAGGAACGTAGGGAGGTTTGGAAAGTGGAATACTGTTTGTGCTTCATGAAGAGAGATCTGTCCTGACATCAGTCATCTTACGAAAAACCTGTATTTTCCAGATAAAAGCTGAGATCAGAATGTAATTAGCAGTCACGGCTATGTGTGTGTGTCTGTGTGTCTGTTTGTCTGTGTGTGTGTGTGTGTGTGTGTGAGAGAGAGAGAGAGAGAGAATGAATGAATAAGTACACATACTTTTCTTAATTCTCCCACGGTTAACATTATTTGATGTCCTACTATTGTTCCTTCTGCCTTATTCAAACTGTCAGATCCTTCATCAGACAAATATGTCTTATACATGTTCCACACCACATAAGTTCTGAAAATTATTTGGTACCTCCACTTGGCTACAAAGCAAGCATTGATTATACTTCACATGTCTATAGAAACACTGGTCAAAGCCAAAATCTTCATAAGTGAGCAGGGTGCCTGTGGTGGCAGATTGCTGAATAACATTAAGGACTACACAGTGGGACATAAACATATATAATGGAGTATTACTCTTCAGAGAGTTCTTCTGCACAACTTGTATTGAAATGCAAAATATCTGCTTAAAACATTCCTGTGTTTTTGCACAGCTCCTGGCCATATAAGTTAACATATGCAGGAGAATTTATGTGCGGAATGTCTTTATGTTAATTAATAAGTGGTTTCTATGGACTTGGGGATATCCAATTTCAAAGTACTTTGGATTAGGTCTTGTAAAACTAGGCTTATTTTAGTGCTTTTACTTTATATTGTTTTTGTTAACTTTCAGCATTCAGCTGGCCAAATTAGAGTACAGTTATTTCAAGGTACTCTATCTGCATATTGGAAGCTAGCATTTGTTGCAAGAAAGCTATACTAGATTCTTCCTTACGTGTACTTTATTTTTAAATGAAGTGTGTTCAGTAATATGAACCTCTACTTTAAGTTCAGTGTTGTTTACTTTAAACATAGTATCAATTAGAGCTAGATTTCAGGCTGTTATAAAGAAAACCACCTCTATAACCACCGCTGTGTATCTGCATTAATGTATACATCTTTGCTCTCACTGGATCCTGTATACTAATTCTCCACCAACATTATTATAGGAAAATCAGTGGCTTCTCTTCTCTGAGCAGCAATAATAAAATGTAATTCAGAGGAAGTAAGAAGTTTGGGTAATTTTTATACTTAATGTTGAAACTAAATAGATGTAAGAGTGCACAAATATAATTGTATGCAACAGGTTAGCATGTGTAATAATTACAGCTACTCTTTATAATAAATTAACAAGTTACCCATTTTTTCTGGGTCATGAAAAATACAAGCCAGAAAAAACTAGGAGAGCCAAGTTCGTAACTCCTTCCATTTATGTACAGACCCTCATTATATTTACAATGTTATATTTGCAAAAATCCAGCTAATTTTCAGAACAACATTATACTCTGATAGTACACTAGAGCAAGAACAAAAATGAATTCTATGACATCCTAAAGACTTACATTTAATATAGCATAGATTTTTGTGGATAATAGTCTACATTGTTATATCCAGAGTAGAGAGAGGAATACTATATGTGCACAGCCACTTGGAAGATTAGATTAATGGAGATGGTAGAAAAAAAAGTCAGAAACATCGAAAGCTATCTCTAGATCCTGACCAATAGTTCAGAAATCAGTAATTTAACAAAAAAATCAAGTGTTTTCTTATTACACTGTTAAATCAGCCCATCAGTGTAAGAATAACTGCCATGTTCAAGAGTTTTGTTAATGGTCAAAGAGTGATTTATTTATATTTTATTTGCAAAGTTAAATTAGCTGAAGGTAGTTACTCAAGCTAAACCATATTGCTTAGACTTTGGAATTATTTAAAAATGGTCAGATAGATCAGGGATGTCAAACTTAATTTCATTGAGGGCCACATCAGTGTTGTATTTGACCTTGGGGGACCGGGGAGCATGGCCATCTCAACATCACTTATTTTGGGGGAGTCTGTGGTGGCCTGAGAATTCTGCCAGCAAAAATGGGCTCCCGAGCTCTGTTTTTGCTGGCAGAGGCACTGCGGGCCAGTCCTTTGCTGTCCTTTCCAGATATAAGCACCCCGGATCTGCCCCCCCCCCCCAGCCTTGAGTTTGACACCCCTGAGATAGATGGAAGCGATAGCCCAGATGTCTAATTTATTATGGTTGAGAGGGTGATTTATTTGATCTTTTCTGTGGCTAGCTTTTTAGGCTGTGCTGACCTCTTGTAGGTTAGCAGCTGGTTCTGTCCAGTAATCTTATCTTGATGCAAGTTGGCTTATGCATGCAGAATGCATTGTGGAGATTTCACATTGGCCACTGGTATTTATGGCTTTGTGCATAAGAGATTTCTTATGGATCCATGCAATTGGGGGCGGGGGCGGGGAGCTGTGCAGGTTGAATTAGTATCAAGCTATGGATTTATGAATGAGAAGTCATGCTTGTTCAGCCCTTGAAACGTAGCTTGCTAGAGAACACTAAAGAGAATTAACAGTAGTACATTTGTCCCTGATTTAAAAGCAACAACTCTGCATTCTTTCTTCAATTTTGCAATCACCCCATGGTGTGGAATTAGATTACAATCCCAGAAGCCTTATTTGTTTTAAGCAGCCTTCCCCCAAGATAGAGCCCTCTAGATGTCTTGGACTCCATCTCCTAGATTGAGGCTGCCGCCTTTGATCATGTTCCTCAGCCAGGTCTCTTGCTATGGAAAAAGATCTGTGCATGGCAGACTATAGGGAGCATGGCAGGGAATCTTAAATATCTGCTACTGTAGAGCAAGGAATTGGATGGGACTTATGTGTGCGTGTGTGGGTGTGTTTATATGTGTATGTGTGTACATCCTTTTGAGCTGTGCCTGCTTCAGAAGCACTAATAAACATCCTGACTATATATAGCACTTGTGTCCTTGGGAATTTTTTGGAAACTGCAACAAATGAATTAGGGTAACTGCTACCTGCCCTCCTGTGATTATTTGGAAGCCTCAGCCCCCCAAGTATTTGCTTCCATATTCCCCCTTTCCTTCTTTGATTCAGTTAATGACCCAAGAATACTATTTCAAGAGGCTGTTCTTCCCCAATAGATAATATGAACTGAAATCTAAATTATTTAACTTGTCATTATCAGCAAAAAGATGCCTAAAAGTTGGTAGTCCTCAGTCATTTTATCTCTGCCCCAATTCTGACATTCTAGTTCAAGCCAGGGCAGGAAACTTGCCCCCCCCCCCCAGTGTTGCTGAATATAGTTAACGTGGCCAGTAATAAAGGATGCTGGGATTCAGTGACACTTGAAACTCATGAATTTCAGGAGAAAAATAGAGAAATCTGGTAATTGGTAATATAGTACAATTCCATATGCCTGAAAATGCCTAGTTTCTGGTTTAAACTGACTCTTGCAAAAAGCATTAAAATTGGCTTAAGAAAGAAGTGTTTAGTAATATCTGAGAACTTGACAATCTGTTCAATAAAGTGTCTGTCACAGGATACAGACCAGTGGTGGGATTCAATTTTTTTTACTACCGGTTCTGTGGGCGTGACTTGGTGGGCATGGCGTGGCTTGGTAGGCGTGGCAGGGGAAGGGTACTGCAAAATCCCATTCCCTGCCTATCCCACTAACCTGCTTTTCATCTCTCTTCTCCTGTGCATGGCAACAAAAGAAGACCCAGCCAATCAGCTGGGACTTGGGAAGCAGGGAATAAATGGGGTGGGGCCAGTCAGAGGTGGTATTTGCCGGTTCTCCATACTACTCAAAATTTCCGCCATCGGTTCTCCAGAACTGATCAGAACTGTTCCGAATACCACCTCTGTTACAGACATTGATACCCAATTCTGGCATTAGATTTCAGTGTCAGAAGTCAACCCAAAATAGGCAAAGCAACAAGAATTTACTTCAACGTGTAGACTTTTTTTCTTCTACAATGTTTGTAAAAATTAGGTTTTGTGTGTATGGACTTCATTACCCTTGGGATTCTCCCATCTAGAAAAAAAAATGGTTAGAAACAAAATATCAGAGCAAATAAATGCTTTATTGAAAATTATTAAATAAATCACCAATGAAGGCTGGGAAATTTCCTGTCTAACGGGAGCATAAGACTATTTTAGGACAGCAAAATATCCATGTTTATGAATGTGCAAGTCATTGAATTTATTTTGCAGAAGACTGCTGCTCTGGTTAGTTTGCAATCAACATCTTCTGCTTTACAAAAGGACATTAGCTGCATGCAGCCCCTTAGGCCAGATCTTGTTTTTCCTTTCATGTCTCCCCTAGATAAGGGGGAGACAATCCAAAGAGGTGCCTTGAACAAATAATCGGACAGCCAATCCAGCAGAGGCAAAGCAACAGTAATCAGAGCTGAAACAAAACAAAGGGTTATTCGATATTCTGTTTTTCACAGTAGATAAGTTTTTGGAAAGCCTGTGAGACAGGCACATTTCCAGTAATGCATTATATTCTATAATGCATTACTTATGAACTTAGAAATAGCAGACAGACCATGCAGTTAGCAGCTTATTCTTCATGAATTTGTCTAATCTCATGTAAATCACTAGCTGTCATTCAATTACATAGCATTTTGATGACAGCATTCTGAGAAAGTGAGACCAGCTGCTTGAAGCTATGGGGAGAAGCAGCTTCTCAAGGAGAGAGCCAATGTCACTAGTTGAAGAACATGGGGTGGACAAAACAGCATCAGTGCAGAGAACTGGCCAGAAGAATATTATTGATCCTAGCAGCCTATATTAAGGTGTATAAAGAATATCAAAATATTAGTTGCTGAGGCTAACCCTGTTAATCTACCTGAGGAATGGAACAGGTTCTTTCAATATTTTCATGGCTAGAGTGGCATTTCACAAAAGGAACAGTGTCAGTATGCAAACATTTCTGTGTCCAATTTTGTTGCTGGAAACAATGAAAGTGATATTCTGACCATAATTAAGCCCAGTGATGGTGAACCTACGACGTGTGTGTCAAAGGTGACACACTATTATATTTTGGATGACATGCCAATGTTCACCAATACTTGACAATTATTCTTGAAAGCACATCCTACTCTCACACAATTTTCAGTGGCTGTACACAGCCACTGAAAATGGCAGTATGCCTCTGGACATCATGCTACCCCCAGAGCCACTGGGAATCATGTGAGATTGGGGAATGTTTTCACACTTTTTGGAGACTACAGACCCTGTGGAAGAACATTTTCTGAAGCTTTCAAGAATGAAGGCCTTGTGTGACATGCAGCTTCCTCAATGTGTCTGCAACATATATATTTTCTGAATTTTTGACACACTAAGCCCCAAAAGATTTGCCATCACTGACTGACTGAACAAAGATAACTGTCCATGCACTTGATTGCAGCATATGAACTGGAATGAGATCAAGGTACAGATGCTAGACTTTGGATTGGGACCAGAATGATGCACAAATATTGTCACTGGTTATCAGGGAATTATTAAGCATGATTCAGAATGTTGATGTGTACATCTGTGTCTGCTCATTGGAACCCTTCTCCAGATCATGCTGACTTTCTAATTCTGGAGACTTAGTTTACACACTATTTTCAGTTCATTTGGTACTGATCAGAGTACCAGAGTACTCATCTGGTATCCTAGGCCTAGCTGGAGCACTATACCTAAAAAGGATTCAGACAAGTTTGGAACAGTTACAGTGAATGTGAACAAAACTCATAAGATTGGAAAATGAATACTAGTGGGAAAGTATGCTTAACCCCATAAAGGAAAAAACAGAAAAATTACCATCCAGAAAGCTGCAATCTGTTCTCCCTCTTTCCAGATTGGGGAATACTGGCCATAAATTACAAGGTAGATTTGGATTGAAAAAAATGCAGTAATAAAAGATGTTTATTTTCTAGGTAGATGGTAGATTCCCCTTACAGCCACTGTCAAGAATTATTTAATATGGATTTCTGCACTGAACAAAAGGTTGAACAAAATAGCGTTAAACAGTCTTGGAAGAAATAGCCTTCTGGATTCAGGTCCAAGTGGGGAAGAAAGACATTGGAAACATGGTGACTGCTTGGAAATATGGTTTAATGGTGGACAGATTAACATACCTTGGGTGAAGAAAGAAGGGCTGATATGCTGAGAATGCAATTGTTTTATACCCTCTGTTGGGATTTGAATTGGAGCTTGTATTCTGATTGGTTGTCAGACTCCCATGGGGCCATGCAGGGTCAACTCTGTAGGCTGTCCTGAGTCTCAGGCTTGGTGGAGCCTTGCTGGATGATGATGCAATGAAAGGGTTTTGGGCAATTTCTATTATAGCTTTACCTGGAGTAGATCTTTGTTATGTAAAATAGACAGGCCTAGGCCAGAGTAATGGCCCATTAGCAAAAGGGGGAGGGGCTGAGTTTCTGCCTCTCTGAGTTTCTACTTTTCTTTTTAGGGGAACTATTCTGCCTCTTTAGTATATCCTAAAAATTTTCATTTTTCTAGGAGTGGGTGGGTTTTAACTTCCAACAACAGCATTTAAACAAAGCTGGTAGCTTTATCAATAATATTGCATGTTGGACTTGTCTTACTTTTCATTGGCTTCCCTAAGCACTTTTTTTTGCAGTGAATGATCTATAAATTTATAAAATAACTTATGGAGAAAAGGGAAGTTTGGATTAGCAACATTCATAACAAGGCTTTTTGGGGTGGGACTGGAGCCCTTGTGCTCATTCCACACACACACACACCCTTATCAAAATAGCTTTCCAATAGTTGACCACAGCCTTACAGATATCCCAATGGAAAGATTCGTGAAAGTTTTTAAAAATATGCTCTGCAATATGTATCCTTTGTGGCCCCATACAATGCAACACTCTGTATTGTTGTGCACTTGTGAGCATGAGACAAGGAGGAGCTTTCTTTAAGATTTAATTTGCAGAAGTTTTCCTTCCTATGGTTGACTTGGCAACCGAGTGTTGAAATTGCATTGGAAAGAAGGGTGGTGGGATATAGTATTAAAAGCCCGTGAGGGGGCGAAGAGGAGAATTATACTAAACAAGGTGCGTGTCTTTTTATGTCTATATGGGTTTCCTTCTTGACTCTATATAAGCAATGTTGACCCATTTGACCCTCGGACCTGTTCCAGAAGTTTAGAAACGAAGCCCTCGCCTTGAGTCCTCTCCTTCCTGGTGAATGACCTATAAAGCCGAATTCCCGGATCTAAGGTAGGCTTCTGTCAAGCATTTCCCAGAGTCCCCCTACCCCCACCCCCCACCCCACCCCCCGGCACTTGGTGCTTTCCACCAGCTGCTCTTGGTTCTTGCAAGTGAAAAAGGATGCTTCCCTCCTGCCCAAATCCCTCCCACCGCCGCTGGGGCCGAAGCTGTCCGGAAATTCCCGAGGCTTCCCCTCTCCCGCACCTTCTCACACTCTCACTCACACACGTACAGACAGACGCTCGCGCGCTCTCTCTCTCTCTCTCTCTCACACACACACACACACACACATACACACACACACACACACACACACACACGCACACACGCACACACACACGGGGCGCGCGCGAAGGGGCGCGCTTATCTCTGTCCATTGTCCTCCCTGTTAGCTTCCACAGCCATTTCATCCAACGCCGTTTCCTGCAACACTCTGCCCTGTCTTCTCTCTCCCATGGCAGCCGTCGCGCGGACCTTGGACCTCCATCACCACCAACGGCTTCTCCCAATGAAGCCCGGAGATGCTGGGGCCTAAAAGTCCTCGCCCCCTCCCAGGCTAAAGAATCTTCCGGTAGACGGGACCAAGATGGCTTGACTTCCACTTCGACAGGAGCAGTTGAATTTGGGGTCCTTCCTGGTGGAATCCCACGGAAAAAAATGAATCGAGCCACAGCCAGTTTTTAAGAGCTCTTGGGATTTTGAGGGCAGACTCAGTTGGGGTATAGTGCGATCTGATGCCTTGGGTACCCCGATGAAACTAATCCCCGGAAGAATTGGTGAGCACCTGTTTTTTTGTTTTTTTTTGACATAAGAATGGATCAGTCTGGAGATTTTTTTTGCTTAAAGGGAGGGGGTTCTGCCGGTTGGATTTTAGTGGAAATGGACTAGGTAGGACCCGGTGGAAGGAAAACCTAGTAGACTGGATTTTGCTGCTGTCTGTTTGGGGAGTCAGACTAGACCAGCCTGAATTTCACCGGAAAAAAATGATGGAGTAACCTTGGTCCAGACATGGCAAACGGAGCTCAGTTCTTCTGGATGCATCTTTTAAGCTGGTGGCAGACTCTGCTCTCCATCCCCATCAACCCTCCTTCTCCTCCTCAGCAAGGGCTGATTTTGCCATTCTCCTAAGCAGTGAACATCATCGGAAGGAGAAAAAAAAAAAGGTAAAGGCTTGGATTATTTTCCAGCTCCTTATACCTTATCCAGGCAGACAATAGAGGGAGGGGGCAAGATCACGGCCTGCAGGAAGAGGGAAGGGAGAAGGGGTGATCCTTTGAAATGGCAGTTTCCCTAGCCCCATTTCTTCCTGGGAGAAGGACTGGCCCTGTCTCCAAGGCAACAACAGCTCTGGGGCATTCCTAGCCAGCCTCCCTAGATAGGGTGTGAACCCTGAGCTACCAGAACAGGGTAGAGTGGATTGAGAGGCAGGCTTTTTGCTTTCTGTCCCCCTCCCCCTTCAAGTGCCATCCATCTACCCGTCACGTATCCCCAGCCAGCCAGTTGGGATACTATTTCTACCACCCCTCTGATTAGCCAGACTGGAGAAGCGGAGGTGAGCAGGCCCAGTTGCCAGACAAAACCGCATGCTCAAAACTGGTGATGCAGGATTGTTGTCTATGGCCATTCCTTGCAAAGTCCTCTCCTGCCTTTTTTAAAAATCTGTTTCTCTTCCCCTGTTATCTGTTATCTCCACCTCTTCATAGATCCACTTACTGCTATCTCCCAAACCAAGAGACAAACACATGGATCCGCTTCCTATCTTTTTGCACCCTGCATTCTAGCCGCCACAATAGGAAACCCCCCTCTCCTCCTACTCATCTATCCCTGTCTTCCTGCCTCCTCCCCTTCTTGCTTTTCCATTTCACTCCTTTTCACATATCTCTATGGAGCCACCACCTGTTTCCTCTCTTCCTTTACATGGGAGGGGGGGGAAGCTAAGGGTGGGGACAGCTTTTATATGGTACCAACAAAATATATATATATATATATCCCATCTGCTCATGCTCAAGCTGGGTGTGGGAGTCTTATTTCCATTTTGCAATAACTACATTGATCCCAATTCTTTTGCTGCTTGCTAATCTTTTGGTCCTCTGTGCCCTGTTGATCTTGAACCCCCACCCAGTCTTCAATCTGTGGTGGCTTTTCCTCCATGATATCTATATATGCATTTCTCTAAAAGCACGGAAAGCAGAGGAGAATGACTGAATGCATCTTGTGCTGAGCGCTCATCATCCCACCTTCAAATCGTCACTTGAGAAGCAATTACCTAAGCTTGATCCTGACTATGAAACTGAGACACTTTTGAAACAATTCCGTTAACCCAGTATATATATCATTTTTTTTTACCACTTATATAATATAAGTGGTAAAAATATAACAAATGCGTAAAGTTCAATGTGTGCAGAATGATGAAGTAGGTTGAGGGCAGGAAAATGTAAAATCCCTTTGTTCTCATCCACTGGGCCTAGCTTGTGTTTAGCAAGCTGTTAACTGAATCTAAAGGATTCTTTACTCAGTTTGATGAGCTGCTTTGTCAAAAGAAGTACATTGATTTTGAGACAAGGTATTGATCCTCCCTCACTTCCCACCACCTGATGCTATAACAGAAATTGGTAGTAAACTATGTATAAAACATAAATATTTCATCTGAGAACATCTGGATAGAAATCCATATCACAAACTACAATAAAACAACATTAATAAAAACCTTGTTTTATGTCACCCTGATGTTACTTCAGAGGTATTGAGCTCAATACTATTATCTTTAAATTGCCATCTAAAGTTCTATCCAAGACAAATTTCTTTTGGAACAAATATTCCAACAATTATGCTTGTATACAAGAAGTAAATTTGTGTTTCACCCTTGAGTCAGTCTTACTCTGTCAGGTCAACCTATCTCGCAGAGTTGTTGTTTTTGGGGAAAAGAGAAGGAGAGAGTGCCATGGATATAACCTTGCCTCGGATAAAACACCTGAAGGAAAGGTGAGATATAAATAACACAATCATAAATAGCCACTTATCTAGATATTTTTAATTTAGTAAATCTTCATATATTTAGCTAGAAAACTTCATAAAAGTTACTTAGCTCTATTTCAAAGATTAAATAAGAAGGATATAAACTTGGAAATTACAGTATTAAAAATTAACCATGTGCTAGTAACTATAGCCAATTTATTTGCAAGGTTGAATAAACTATTACTCAGTTAGAAATAATACAACTTTAAATAATTACATTACTCCACTATCACTGATGTAAAGAAAGTGTTACTGGTCTGTCTGGAGAGTTTAATAACTACACTTAACAAATTCCTGCTTTAAAATTAGTAGTAAACCAATTGTCTGTCACAAGGTAATCTAGTAAAATAATACCAAGAATTTGTATTTATTTGCTTTTCTCTAAGATTTTAATAAATCAATTGTTAATCTACATAGAAACTTCAGTTATTCTAGTCACTAAAATAGATTTATAATTTCTAGGGTTATGAGAGTAATAGGTGCTAAAATCTTACTAGGACTTTTTAGTAACTTGCTTTTCTCTTGCTCATAAATACACAAAGTGCTTATGTATATAAAAACGGGTGAGAAAAAATTGTGTTTTTATTGTGGCACTGTATCTGAATCAGTTTTTATTAGTTTATTGTAGCAGGTATATTTCACTGCAAGTATCACTTAGCTATGTGTAAATAATCACTGAATATATAAGTGAGGATGTGAGGCATGTATGAGGATATGTGTCCAAGTGTTGAATGAATGTGTTGTGCAATACAATTCTTTAGGTTTATTCAGTTGTTTAATCCTGATTTCAGTAGAACTTTCTCTTTTTAATTATATTAGAAATTTCTCTTATTGCAACATTTGCATTGCTTGAGATCTCTTTAGAAGATGCTTTTGTTTCAGGTCACCCAAATGTATACAACCATTTTTATGAATGAACTTAATTTAGTGAACAAGGGTGCATTGTTGCATAAATGTATGTATTAATCTATAAACCATATTAATTTTTCTTGATTTATTCATGAATTGGATGAACTGCCATTTCATTGAATTATAAAATTCTACAATTCATGCAGTTTTCATAAAACTATTTGTACCCCATAATTGTAAAATTCTTCATAATTTTTAACAGTGTTGCATCTGCCATTCATATTGAGCATAATTATTCTCTCATCACCCAGATGAGGGAAATCAGTGAAATGGAATAGGCAGAAAGATTAACATTTGTTGCCCTGTCAACCATGTTCAACAGAACCTTCTCCTTTATACATGTATCATTTTATATACACATGGAATAGGATACACCCAAATCTTTATATGGCTCAATTTAGAATGAATGTGTCTCATTTTGTGCCTGAATTCAGGCCCATGCATTTCTGCATACCTTCAAGATTATTCAAAGGTTAATGAAGCAGTCTAATATAAACTGCAGCTGTGTTACTAAATGTATTTTACCAATATTATTTTGAGTGTGTTGGTACCAATTATAATAACAGGAAGTGTTACTGTTGAAGAATGCAGCTCCTGATTGACATCCCACTTTCCATTATGACTGACAGGTGCCACTCCAGAAAAGTATATTTATAGCTCAATTGTGGGGTCCTTGGTGGTCTCTGAGCTTGTTTGTTTTCTTGCAGACATTTCATTACCTAACTAGGTAACATCATTGGTGGTAGAAGGGAGTGAATTTGTCCTCTGCTTATATACTGTACAAGTGGTTTGCCCTCTCAGTATTGATGAGTTTGTTCTTGATGGTACCTTGATTACGTTGTTGTTTAGACTGTTTGGTTGTTTTCTGAATTGTTAGTTCCTTGATGGGAGTATTTTTTACTGCTTGATGGTTGGCCTGGTGTTAATCTTTACAGAGATTATTGATCTGCAGAGATCTATTGATCTGTGGTTTTATCAACACCCAGATAAGCAGAGATTAACACCAGGATTAATACTAAGCCATCCATCAAGCAGTAAACAATATTCCCATCAAGGAACTAACAACTCAAAAAACAACCCAACAGTCTAACAATAGCCTAATCAAGGTACCATCAAGAACAAGGCTCTTCAAATTTGGCAAGTTCCTGAGCCAACATGACTGGAGGAGGAATTCTGGGAGTTGAAGTCCACAAGTCTTAAAGCTGTCAAGTTTGAAGACCTCTGATCAAGAACAAACTCGCCAACATTGACAGGGCAAGCCACTTGTATATAAACAGAGGGCAAATTCACTCCCTTCTTTCACCAATGATGTTACCTAGTTGGGTAATGAAATGTCTGCAAGAAAAAAAACACCAAAGACCATTCAGGTGTCACTCCTACAGTATCAATTGCTTGGCCTTAACTGTGGTCCTCCACCCTTCTACTACTGTGGCAGTACTTTCTTCTCATATATACAGGGACTCATCTGTGCAAGAGAGTTCTTAGACACCCTCTGCATTATAGAATTTAGAATGATTTGCTATCTGAGGGGAAAATCTAGTTCAGGGATCAAGAGTTGGGCCAAATACTAGCCACTTAAAATAGTTGTGGCTCCTGTCTTCAGCTATGCCTAAACTCTAATGGGATCAAAACTAATAATGACTAATGAGGAGAGAGATCTTGGAATAATTTATATTCAAATACATTTGAGATTTTGGAGTAACATTACACAATGCAATGAAGGTGTTGATACAGTGTACAGTGTTGTAAAAAGGCCAAAAGCATGTTAGAGCCCCCATTTTACAACTTTTGCTACAATTGTTAAGTGAATCACTGAAGTTGTTAAATTAGTAACATGGTTGTTAAATGAATCCAGCTTCCACATTGACTCTGCTTGTCAAAAGATTGCAAAAAGTAATCACATGACCCCAGGACACTGCAACTGTCATAACTATGAACCAGTTGCCAAATGTCTGAATATTGGGATATTGGAATATTGGGATATAGGGATGCTGCAGTGGTCATGTGTAAAAAATGGTGATAGGTTATATATATAATGGTGCAACTGTATCTGGAATATTGTGAGCTATAGCTCAAAAAGGATATAGTAAAGCTAAAGAAAGTCCCTATGAAGAAAAGTTGTGACATTTGAGGTTTTCTAGTTTAGCAAGGAGAAAGGATATGTTTGTAGTATACAGAATTATGCATAATTGTGAATAAATTGGACAAGAAATGGTTATTTTCCCATCCTAAAGTATTAGAAACAGATGTCACCTAATGAAATTGAATCCTGGAAGAATCAGAATGGATAAGGATGTTTTAACACAACATGTACTGTAATTGAATTTTGGAATTCACTACCATGAGATGTGGTGCTGACTACCAGCTTGACTGGTTTCAATTCAGGGATGTTGTAGGGATTAATGTCTATTAATGGCAGTGTGATTCTCTCAGATGTTGAGACACTATTGGGGGTTCTGTATGGAGTTGGATAGCTGCTGTGAGGATGGATTACTGGACTAGTCGGTCCAGTATCCAGCAGGCACTAATCATGTTCTTATGTCCCCAAAACTATGTAAATTTGTCCTTTTGTCAAGCTAACTGATGACCATATGTTTGGAGGATCCTCTACCGGAAACTGTCAGCTTGGGAAAAGGTACGTCATTGCAAGTCAGAATTATCACAATTCCCTGTTAGATCAATCTGTGCAATTCAAACCAATGGACCACACCGACATTTCCCTCAGAAGATCCAAGTAAGTGAACCAAGCTACATGCAATAGGAGAGGAGAAAGCCTGGTTTAAGTCAAATGCCCCTTTTAATAGGTTTAGGTGGTTGAAACAGCTTAATATGGGACAATAGGACAGAAAATCTGGACAAGGAAAAAAGCCCAACAGGAACACTGATCAGCTGCTAGCAAAGTACTGTGCAAATAGAAAAGCCTTTGCCAACCTGATGTTCTCCAGCTATCTTGGGACTGCAACTCCCAGCCCAGCCTTTGCTCATTATGGTTGTGGATTATTATTGCAGTCCCAAGACATCTTCACAGTACCAAGACGGGGGAGACTGCTATAAAGAAAAGGCTTGAACAGTGAACAGCAGCAAGAATGTGCTTGGGGTGGATTTCTGAGAAAATGATGGAACATGGAATCATAAATTGTATAAAACTGCTGAAATTTATAATGGATCTTTACCACATAGGTAAAATGCCTTCATGTAAGTAGGTCTTTATGTATCTGCAAACTTCAGATTAGGGGCTACTTTGATGGTTAGGGCATGAATGAGTTCACTAAACATGTTATCACATTTAGAAAGTCCTTACAAAGTTAACTTCTCTTTCTGATCAACAAGCTAAACACTAGCAAGGGTGTTGATAAGGCTGAAGGATGGAAAACTAAGCTGAATCTTCTTCTCCTCTTCATATGTGTCAGGTTACTGGGAGGCAGCATGAAAGAGGTTGAAATATTTGATAGTCTTTACTGATTTCCCATAGTTTGTCAATCTTTCTCCACCTCATCAACTTTAAGACTGTGTGGACTTCAGAATTCCCTAGAATGCAGGTTGAAGAATTCTGGGAGTTGAAGTCCACACATTTTAAAGTTGATGCAGCGGAGAAATACTATTCCAGAACAATATTTGGAGGTAGTAATTCCACCAATTAATTTCCTCAGTCTATTTTCCCTGCTTTTCCTTTCTTTTGCCTTCCCTCTTTCCCTTCTCAGCAGAATTTCTGTCTACCCTGTCTTTTAGAATGGTGAGGAGCTCATCTTATTTCTGCCTTTAAAATGGTGATGTTTAAAAGATTTGTGCTGGTCTCAGAAATGGCTTGTCTCAAACACTGTTCAACCCTTTTCCAAACAGATATGCAGATTTACAAAGAGAATAAGAGAAAAACTGTTTTCCTTCTGGGGAAAAGCACTACAACAGTTCTAATCCTAACAGTCCTAACAGTCCTGTACCTACACAGAAAGGTCATATTTGTTAATAGGATAATGGTGGATAGCAGAGAAGGGAACAAAATGCAGGTGAGTAGCAATAGTAGCTTGAGAGGAAACAATACTGGACAAGGCAAGTATTGACAACTCAAAGTGGCTTCAAAAGTTGCTGGTCCTATATTTATTAGGTAGTATCTAAGGCTGAGGCATTACAGTACTGATGAGATCTCCAATAACGTATCATGGAAGGATCTGCAATTGTTTTGCTTTTGAACATAACTCTATTCCCCACCTTTTCATGCCTTTTACTTTTTTCTGGCAGGTTTTCTGTGCTATTAGAAGAATTCTGGGGGACAGAATGTAATAGATATTCTTCTCCACACTTGTGAGGGCAAGTTTTACACCTTACAGTATACTGGGCTGTTGCTAGGTTTGTAGAAGGCTTGTCTGGAAAACAGGAATTCTGCCACTCTTCCACTTGATGTATTCAGCTCTTTTGATTTTTTTGTCTCAGCCCATGAATTTTGGAGTCCTTCCTGTGCATTTTCTCAAGTCAAACAGCTGTTACTTCTTCACTCCTGAAACAAAGTCGATTTCAGGTGAAAATAAGGATGCTGTTATAGGCTGATAATATTCTTATTCCCATGAAAGAAGGTTCTCATCTTCCCACTATTACAAATAACTGGAAACTGTTCTCCATTTTCTTCATTAATCTCAAATGTCATAGTATCTCCTACAGTAGTTTATATTAACTGTTGACTAATGTTTAACTCTCATAGTGGATGTCTTCATTACAAAATAGCTGACTGCAACTAAAATTCTGAACAGGAAAAGGAAGTTGTGGTCCTAGTGTTTTTTACGTATATTTATCCAAGCCACCCCCAGATATGCACTTTTCCACTGTTATTTAACCTAATAGCAGTACACATTAGCAACATTTTGAAAATGCATTTTTAAAAATCTCTTTGTTTATTAAAGCCTAGCAGAAATGCAATCCTCCATGCATCAACTTTTCAGAATGCTCCAACGCTGTTGTACAGTGTCTGCAACAACAAATGAGTTGGATTGGATCTAATCCCCAGAAATATATTACACAGACTCTTGAGAGAATTACGTTTTTCTCAGAAAATTAGACGTGTTGTTGGGGATGGGGGAGGTGCAGTAAGAATAGGTGACCCTTATATCAAAGTGACATAAGAACACAGATCCTAAAAATCCTCATTAATTTATGATTTTTACATATCAGAGGGCTTGGTTCTGATAGGAAAATTACATTTCTCCTAGCTCATAGGGATACTTATGTCTCATTAAGTCATTTGTTGGGATGGTCTAGCCCACAGGTAGACAACCTTTTTGCAACATACTTTTCTTCTAGTGCTACAGGGAAAGTAGCAGGACATATGAACCAGAACTAGAAGTAGCTGGGCCTAATTTCATTATTTGTCTTCAGGACTTAATGGAGCAGAAAGGCATGGTATAAAATAAATAAGAAATGTTTGGCCATGATTTTGAGGGAAGTAATATTTTAAGGTGAAACAGATTTGTTAAGCCCAGAGATGGTAAACCAGTGACACATTTGTCAAATGTGACACGCCACAATGTGTTAGGTGACACACCAGCATTCACTCACACCCACAACAACTACATGAGAATGAAATTTGCTCTCACATAACCCCCAGAGCCTCAGAAACATGAGAACAGGGCATGCTTTTGTACAATTTTTGGAGTCTAGGGGCAGCAGGTGAGCATTCTTCAAAGCTGCTTCTAGAATGAAGGCCTCCTGTAATCCAGAACAGGCCACAGGGACCTTTCAACAGAAAGAGAACCCTGCCTGAAGGTACGGTGTCTTCAGCACTCTGGAGAGCACTGGGTCATGGGGGGCAATCACACTGTTCCCCAAGGCTCATGAACCTTGGTGAACATTTTGAGTAGCAGTAGTGGCCCTAGGGCTGCTCAGCCTCAATGCTGCTACCAGGTTCCACTGTTCAGTGTGGCTTAGATAGATGGGTGAGATAGAGAATTATTTTTCTTTTGTTCAGGGTTGGGGTATGGCATGCCAACAGAATCATTTAGGCATTTTCTGAATGTTTGACATGTTAAGCCCAAAAGAGGAAACCTAGCAGATGCAAGACACCTTTTCTGGCTCTCCCTCTTTCTCTCCATACATATGAAACTTTTCATAGCATAGGACCTGGTTATCTGAAGGACTGCCTGTCTCCAGTAGTCTCCCCATCTAGTAACATCAGGCAGAGTTGGGCTCGTTCCCCTCAATATAACAATCTAGTGGGACCCCAGAAGAATTCTTTATTATGCTGCTGGGTTTCTGGAACAGAGGCCTGGGGTTAACTGTGGGTACTATTAGGGAAATTGCAGCTACTATACAGGTAGTCTTTGCTTAACAGCCTGTTGCTTAGTGACCAGTTGAAGTTACGATGCGCTTCCCCAGAATGACTTATGACCCAGTTCCAGAGTTCTTACAATTGCACCCTCACCTCCACTCCCATGGTCATGTGATTGCACTTGGCAACCAGTTCACATTTATGGCCATTTGCAGCATCCTGTAATCACATGGCCATGATTTTTTACTTTTTTGCAGGTTTCTGGCAAAAAACACACCCATGGAAGAAAATGGATTTGTTTAACATCTGTGGCTTTTGTTTAACCACCATCACAGAAAAGGGTGTGAAATCAGGTATGGTTACAAAGTGACCCACTTAACAAGTTAATACCTATACATGGGCACCAAATTCCCAATGCCTACATTATGGTTTAGCATATTTGCAAGTCAGGAAATTGTGATGGACAAACAGTAGTTGTAAAACTACTGTCTTAGGTGTGAATCAACCCATTGTGTGTGCAGTGCTTCAATATTTTGGATTAGAAATCTGGAGACAGAATGTAGTCAAATGCTGTCTTTGACACTTGATAGGAATGTATCAGATGACAGGCATCCTAAAGAGTTAAAATTATTGTTGTAAATACACTGATGCTTTGTAAACAGCCCCATGTATGTGTGCAATACTTTTGCTGTGGTATGGCAAGGATGGGCAAGAAGTGTTTTTTGAGGGTGTGTGACTAATTCAGAATCCATGTAGATGAGTCAGTCTGAAGGAACTGCATGATACAGCTCAATCTGTTTTACAAATTACACTTAACTCTCCCTTTCTCTGCTTCTATGATCAGGACACTGAAAATATATTTGCAGGTGGGCATATTGTGGTATGGCATGTTCAACATAGACATATGAATGTACACTGGGCAGAAAAATCTCCTGAAAAAGTTCTTTTTCTTCCAGTCAATCATCTACTGAGTGTTGCTAATAGCTAAGGGGGAGGGGGGAGGTGTAGATGCCCTCATAGGAGGTGAAACATTCCCCTCTGTCATGCCTCAGGCCGCATACAATTTATGAATCCAAGGGAGATTGGTGGTTAAAAAGTATGAAATATCAATCAATCAATCTGGAGTATATGAAAAAAGACTACACATACATGTTGATCTATGGATGCAGAATTCCTTTGTAAAACCTGGGATTCCAAATTCCATTTAGATCAGGATTCCCTACCACCCTGTAGAGAATTCTGAGGTAGTTTCCTGTGTGGCCCCACAGTCCCCTTGCATGTTTTATTCAGAAGGTATGTGAGCATTGCTTGAAGCCTCTCAATAAGTTATTTTCCTTGTGAATAAGTTACCTTCCTTGTGAGGTAACTAATGGATTATGGGACCTAGACAGATCTGATTTGACATCCTTAGCAAGGAATTCATGCTAACCTCTCATTTTTAGATGTCATTTAAGTTGTGTACTTCCACATGCTATGTGTGTCCCCAGTTAGATACGATATTCAATAAACCATTATTTTATTGTAATCCAGTCTCTAAATATACAAGTTCTTAACTGACTGTTAAACAATGTGCTTTAAATAAAGAATTTTTGGGGAAAGACATTCTCAGACATTACCAAGACAATGACTGGAAAAGCTAAGAGGCTACAATGTCAGCCTTTTCAACTGATTATTTCAGAAATCCTAAGTATAATTCTAGTGGGAGCTCCATAAAAAGAATGCAAGATACATGGTCAAGTTGTTACCTAAATATTCTTTTACTTTTCTCATTTAGTAATGTTATTTCCTTGTAATATTTTGGAAAGGTAAAATGATACAGGTGGTCCTCGACTTACAACCACAATTGAGACCAAAATTTATGTTGCTAAGTGAGATACTTGTTAAGTGAATTTTAGCCCATTTTACGACTTTCCTTGCCAAAGTTGTAAGTGAATTACTGCAGTTCTTTTTTTTTTTAATAAAGTTTTATTTGGGTTTTCACACATACAAAATACAAGTAAAACATCTTTTTTGAAAATAGCATGGTCCCGGGTTGAACTTCTTTATACAGACACAAAATTCAATTTCATGCTCCTTTTTGTATTCTATTCCATATCTTATACTATTCTACATTTTCTATATAGTTTTTCCTCTCTTTTAATTTTCTCAATTTTATTTTGATTATCGCATCTCAATTCAAATCATTATATTTATACTTTTGTCTGTTCTGTTTCAATTTCATATTATCTTTTCTCATTAAACAAATTTTCTCCTGTAGTTACTAATTGGAGAATAACACCTTTATATCTTTTAATTACATCCATTCAACTCTTATTTAAACTTCAATATATACCTTAAGGTTATGACCTTCAATATAATACATAATACATAACTTCCAATTGAATTCTGCTTAGTACATTTTTATAATACACACTATATTCTTTAAAAAAAAAAAGATTATGACTATATGTAATTATAAACCCTCATTCCATTCCTTATGCTTTATAAATCATTAAATATTCATTTTGTTACATTTATTTATTGACAAGCATTCCACTGAATTACAATAGCTATTTTATCAGACATTTTAATCATACATTGTTTCATATTTTCTAAAATTATTTCTGTTTCTAATATAACAATACTATCTTATGTACCTTTGCAAAATCCCTTTTTCCATTAAATTTTCACCCATTATCTCTAAATAGGCCCTGTTTTTCTATATTTTGTTTCTGTCCTTTATAACTTCTTTTCCTTTCTTTCTTCCCTCTCATCTTCTCCCTCCCCTTTTTACCCCCTTGTCTCTCTACTTCTAATTCTCTCTTCTGCATTTCCCTCTTCTGTTGCTTTCTGATTTTATACTTATTTTTCACTTTATTTAAAATGCCTACTAATGTCAAAGTGGATTTTTTTCCAATTTCTTGCTTAAGTCTCTTAGCTGTCAGTACAGGAAAAGGAGAAAAAAAAAACAAATCTTTTCCCTTTTCTCTCTCCTTCTCAGCTTAAAAATCTTCTTAGGGAACAATGTTATTGGGTTTTTTTAATAGTTTCAATTCCAGGGCACCTTATTTGTTGCTTTTGCTGTTTGACCCGGTCGACCAAAACTTTCTCATCTTCCTCCTGCACGTTCTTTTCCAGTCAAGTTCTTCTTTGTGGTGGCGATTTCTGACCACTGCTACAACCGCGTTCGGGAAAGGGGGTAATGGCCAGCTGGGGAGGAGAGATGTGGCTCTCCTCAACCCTGCAGGCAGTCTCCCCCCTCTTCACCACCTCTATGGGGTGGCTTAGCCCCGAAACCAGCCGGCTCAGGCTGCTCCAGCGGCGAGTACGGATTGAAGCCTCGCAGAAACGAGGTTTTGGTCTGTCGCCGAAGAAGCTCAAACCAGAAGTCCCCCAGAATTAGTTCTTCATTTAGTAATATGGTTGCTAAGTGAATCTGGATTTCCCATTGACTTTGCTTGTAAGAAGGTTGCAAAAGGTGATCACATGACTTCAGGACACTGCTATCATCGTAAATAAGAGTCAGTTGCCAAACATCCCAATTTTGATCATGTGACTATGGGGATGCTGCAAGGGTCATAACTGTGAAAAATCATCATAAGTCACTTTTTTTCAGTACCATTGTAACTTCAAATAGTCACCAAATGAGCTGTTGTAAGTTGAGGACTACCTGTACATCTTAAAAAACTTTACCCACTTATGATTTCAGTGTTAGCATTTTAAGGACTCAGAAGATTAGAAACAGAAAATAGTTAAAGGTAAGTTTAAGAGTGTAGAGAGGAAGAAAAGGCCTCTGTATGTTATCAGTTCTCGTCCTGCCAAACTGGTTACCAGAGGGTCAGCTAGATGTGGTTCCTTTTAGAGAATATCACTAGAACCCTCGCCATAACATAAACTTCAAGCTTGCTACTTACTGAGTGCTCTGGTGATTAACTAATAAGCTACTTGATGCTATCTCCCACTGAGAGAAGGAATACCAAGATAAGGTACCAGAATAAAGAATGACAGATCTATATGTCCTTATATTAAAAGACTGTTTTCCTTTCTCCCTTTTTATCTAGGCTTTGGTGACTTCTTGGGAGTCTTAGGAATGTGAATGTTCTCAAGTATCTTGGAGAGGTAGTTTTTCTCAGTGGTAAAATAGTTCAAGCTATATATGTGGAAGACTCTAAAGTGGAAAAAAAAACTGCCAAAGGATGGAAAATATTGTTGCCGGAGACTCTTAAAACTGCTGCCTATCAAAAAAAAAGATGGATCAGTGACTTGAACAGTAGTAGATTATCTTATAAAAGTCTCACCCCATGAAAACCGAATTTAAAAAATGTAACTTCATAAATGAGAGGGACTTCTTGTACATTTATGCAGGACGCACTATCCAGAGGTTTGCTTTTATTGTACTATATAAGTAAGGAGTTAATGATTGATATCCTGAGTAGGTCAACATGCACCAATCTCCCAATTGGTGGGTCATGAGCAGTTATACGTTAGTCTCAGAGTTATCCCCAAATTAGAAAATTCTAGATTGCATACAAGAGCATGCACATGCTTGCACTCAAAGTGGGCTTTAGCTGGGCTTATTTCATTAACTAGTACTGTTGGTAGGGAATGCTGCTTGTGATATTGGTATGGCTAAGATTGGTAACCTCATCCACTTTATGCTACTAAAAAGTATTAGGAGAAAATTGAATGAAACAATGAAGATAATGGTGGAAATCAGTATTCATTGACACCTGGAAAATTGTGGCTTGACATGAAAAAGGAGCAAATGGAAAAGAAAATGAATGAATGAATAAATAAATGAAATTAAAGAAAGAAAAATAGGTACTAAATTGTACCTATTTGCCAAAGAAAGTCTATTATGTATGCATGATAAAGGAACAAAAGGCAAAACATGATTGATTTACTTGTTTACAATCAAAAGTGAAGAGAATTAATGAAAGATACAAACAAGATGACAAACTCTGGATGTGAATTTGATATATGAAGAATGTTTTCAGGAAACAAAGTGAATATGAAAGAAAAAGAAATGAAAGAAAAGTCAAAGTTAGGCGACTATAGGGAATGTACAACATGAAAAAATGAAATCAGATTAATTTCCTTACAATATGAATGATTACAATACAATACAGTGTAATTGCAATTACAATCCTTACAATAACCATTGGATGGCTATATAAATTTGTTTCATAAATAATTATTTTAACTGGATTTTTAATGCTGTACACTGCCTGGAGTCATTGTGTTTGTTGGGCAGTTATTTGTTTAATAAATAAATATAAGAATGCACAAATGATAAATAGTGAAAAGGAAACATTATATGAAATCTTTCTGAAATTAATTATGCTATGAGATTCCTCAGAAATTTATGGAGTTACACTAATGGGAAATATCAAAAAGAATGGTAAAATGAACTGAAATAATCTATGGATTAGAAAAAAATGCATGTGAGATCAAGATTAATTAGAAAGAATTAGAAGAGAAAAATGTCTATTTTTATTTATTAAATTTATATGCAGCTCATCTCATTCTACAAGGGATTCGATAAAATGTTATATAACAAATATGGAGAGAAAAAGGTAGCTGCAGAGAATGCGTCCAGCAGTACCCAGGAACAGTTAATTAAAAAAAGTAGAGAAAATCAGCCATTTTGATGGAAATAAAATTACTTTGAGATGAATTAAAAGGTCTACACAAGAAGTTTCCAGTAGAGTAAACATAATTATTATTATGGTTCATCACATAGTCAGCCAGATGCTTAGATTGGATTTAGCATTTTTATCCATCTATTGAGTTAGTTATCATTGTTCTTGGATGTAAGCTGTTATAAATAAAGTTGCCTTTTGCAATTGATGGATGGTGATTTTGCTGCAGTTGACAGATGATGATTTTGTTCAGTTGATAGATGGTGGTGATGATTATTATATCCCACCTTTTTATCTCTAATTCAGGGCAGAAACGTACCTAATATCAGGGTCCCAAGTAACACCCCCAACAGAATCAAAACTCTGAGTCAGGCATCTTCCTCAAAGTATAAATTTATTAGAGATGTCCTATTGGCACATCTGGGAAAACCTGAATCTGAAAGCTCCACATTTTCCCCACCCAAAGTAAAGTCAAAATTCCTTCCCCTCCACTCACATATGAGTCATATGGTCCACCCCATCACTGTCCCAATTCCATTTACCTTCCAGTCATTCTCCCCAGCTGCTGGCGAGACATCCTTCACTCCAAAGGGAAAGAATGTTGTTACAATTACACACCCCACACTATCTCTACCTCCCCCCTCCCGTTCCCATAGCTTGCCCAGCCACCACTGGCAGCCCTGAAGACTCCCATTAAAGATGGCTCCAGGGCTGACATCTAATACTCTTGGCTCCTAGGTTCTCCACAACAAAAACCGTAGGGAGGTGGGGTGGCTGGGGTGAGTGAGAGCAAATGGCTCAAACTCAGCCAGTCAGCTTTCATGACTAAGGGTGGCCTAGTCTTTGGTTTGTATACCACCATTTTTCACTATGTCAAACTGACTCTCCACCAGGGGATACTGAAAGAAGTATTTTAGAGGTTTGCATGGGAAAGAAAGTGCTAGGTTGGAAAATGTAATTGAAATAAATGCTTTAAAATTAGAATTCACAAAAAATTATGAAAGGTCATAAATGCGGAAAAAATATTGGAAAATGATAAAGCTGCAGGTGTAGAAGGTATAACTGGTGCAATGTTAAAATATCAATGATTTGTTAAATGGCTTTATGTCTTATTTCATGTGTGTCAATATTGCATCCGACTATTGGCAGAATGCCATTATTCTTTCCTTATATAAAGGGAAATACAAGATTATTTATTGAATGTTCTTGAGAAATGCATTTGACACAGTTCCAGTTGAAATGGCACAAGGAGATAGTGAACAAATTTGGTAAGTGCAATGCATTCTTATCCTAGACATAACATGTACAAATCATATTTTTGTACTTAAAGTCTTTGAGAAATGCAAGAATATGAGAAAGTTAATTATATGTGTAGGGGGTAGAGCTGACAGCACAAGATTGTTGATTTACAGGAAGCACAACATAAGGTGAATAGGCTTAAATTTTGAAGGTTGGTTGCAGAATGTAATTAATAGTCTATGATGGCAGTGAAGTCTACATGAATAAATGGCAAATTATTCAACATTGAACAAAGCAAGAAAATGATGTGTAATGGTTCTTTAGTTGATGTAATAGGCAGAAGGAATAATCTTGAGCAACAGGAGAAAGAGTCACAAACAAGACAATGGTCAGATAAAAGAAATCTGAGTCTTAGCCAGATCTGTAACTTGAACAATGTCTCCAACAAGGCCTCCCTAGTTTTCAAGAAGTTAGCGAGAGAGGAAGCACATTCAGATTTGCAAGGTTCTATTACTGTAACTATTTGATGCTTTGTACCTCTACTTAGTTTGGTATATGGTGAGAGTTTACCTTATAGAAGCAAAACATTAAAAATTGCATATGTGGTAAACAAAATAGGATCCAGAATTAATGCTGTGTGATTGTGAATTGAATACAGAGGTGAGTCTTTAGTAACTGAAGATGTTGAGAGGGTTTGATTGTATATAAAAAAATGAGACTCGTATGAATAAATACATGAAGAAGAATGGATTTTTGAGATGAATAGGAAGACTGAGGACATTATAGCTGGATGGAACTGATGAGATCCTAAAAAAAGCTAAGATGTTTGAAGAATAAAAAGCAACCTATAAAGTAATGTATGGATATGGAGAAAAGGCTTGCTTGGAAGAAGAATAGAAATACTGTATATGGTGCAATATAATAAGTGTTATTCGAAATAACGTTTAATTTTCTTGTTTCCACATGCTTGATTTGATCCTGCTTAGTACTTCTAATTTTTTTCTTCATTCTACATAACATTGCTCATCTTGATGATGTATATAGTAATAGAACAGCACAGAGGTGGGCAGGCATTATTATTTGAACTGCCAAGAATTTTTTAATAGAAATGTTTTCATTAGAATTCTGTGTTTTTCAATTACTCACAATTAATCTGTTAATCTAATATTTGATTATTTAATTATTTATTTATTAAATGTATATAGCCACTTGAATATATAATTTGGGTAGTGAGCGATACATAAGAAACGTAATTCATAAAAGGGGAAAAAGACATTATATAATGCTTTCATGAGACACATATATACAGGTAGTCCTCAACTTACAGTTGAGCCCAAAATTTATGTTGATAAGTAAGAAATTTGTTAAGTGAGTTTTGCCCCATTTTATTATTTTTTTCTTGCCACAGTTGTTAAGTAAATCATTGTAGTTCTTAAATTAGTAACATGCTAAGTGAATCTGGTTTCCCCATTGATGGGGATGCTGACCATGGTCATAAGTGTGAAAAATTGTCATAAATCACTTTTTTCAGTACTGTTGTAACTTTGAACGGTCACTAAGCAAACTATTATAAGTCAAGGACTACCTGTATTGATCTCTCCTAACACCCTGGCATTAACAGGAGGAGGCAAGTTTTAACAAACTTCTGGAAAGCTATATATATATATAATGAAAACATGGATAACAAGGGTCAACAATATGTCTCCCTGGGTATTAAATTTTATATATATATAAAATTTAATACCCAGGGAGACATATTGTTGACCCTTGTTATCCATGTTTTCATTAGAGGCCAGAGCTTGGTATGCATATTAAATGTTTTCCTGTATCTTTGTTTTGGGGCTGTTTTTTTAGTTTGCACACAAAATAGCAGATGGGCATGCACAAAATATGTTTTTTTCAAGATCTCATTATCCATAGTTTTGTCACCTGTAGTTGCTAGGCTTGAATGTGACTAACAAAGACCACCTGTCCTCATATTTTCCATGTACCAGCAAAGTAAATAAAATGTGGGAGATTCACAGTTCTATCTATCATCAACTCTCCCCATCCTGCCCTAATGAATAAATAAATAGATTTGTTTAGTACTTATGTACTAGAAAAAGTGCAGTCCATATGCCATTAGAGGACATGACAAGACTGAGGTTTGAGGAGGGAGAGGGAAAAATAAAACAATGAGTGAAGATGAAAAATATGATGTCCTTTTAGGATTAAAGTGCATAGCAGCTATCTGCTGTGTATAAAAAATCCTATTTCTTAAAAATTAGATCTAATTTCAGTTATTTTCAGGTGAAGTCAATAATTGTTTGCTTTGTAGGAAGAGTTTACATCAGAAAAAGGCTAGTAACACCTTTTCCAATGAACACATTTTATTAAAAGCATAAACTTAGGTCTTTTAATAAAAGGTGTTAGTTGGGACAGGTGTTACCTGGCTCCTGATTTTTCCACTTGTGGGCATTTTGACGGTTTTGTTACTATGTACATACCTATGACTATGTAAGAAGCATTTTAAAAGGCAACCATTCATCTCACTAATTACTGATCCTTTAGAGATTGATCTGGCCCTTTATAACAATTGGATGGTTTCAAATTTGTATTAGAAAAGTCATCAAAATCTTTTGTATGTCTCTTAATGAGGGGGGGAGATACAAATGCGCGCACACAGATACAATATAAATGGAAATGAAATAAAACAAATGTTAGCTTTTGTCCTGACCCCATCGATTTTTTTCAAGGGTAGCCTCAGCATCAAGACTGCCAACTTAAATTATACATTCCTCATGTAAAAGGAAGCCACATGTATTAGCAGACATTTAGGGTTCACAGGAAGCTAAATATTTAATCGGTTTCTGGAGTGACCAATTATGAACAGGGATTGGCCTCTGATTTTCATTCAGAATTGCTTAAGAAAATGCATTTCAGTAAATAAATAAAATCTTCATGTATTAGCAGTTCCTGATAAAATTCCTTCCTTACACCAAAGTACTGTTGGAAGAAATATCCTTCTAGGTTCAGTTCTAAGTGGGGAAAAAGACACTGGAAACATGGAAGCTGTTTGGAAAGATGGTTTAATGGTGGGCAGGATCACATGCCTGGGAGCTCCTGAGCAAAAAGGGAAGAGATGCTGAGAGTCCTTGGGTTTTATGCCCTCTGTTGGGCTTTGAATTTGAGCTTGTGTTCTGATTGGTTGTCAGACTCCCATGGGGCCATGCGGGGGCAACTCTGTGTCCTGAGTCCCAGGCTTGGTTGAGCCTTGCTGGATGAGGATGTAATGAAAGGGCTTTGGGATTCCTATTATGGGTCTGCCTGAAGGAGGTAGACCTTTGTTATTTAGAATAGACTGGCCCAGGCTTAATGGCCAATTAGCAAAGGTAGGGGGACTGAGTTTCTGCCTTTCTGAGTTTCTACTTCTCTTTTAGGGGAAATATTCTGCCTTTTTAGTACATCCTAAAATATTCCATTTCTCAAGGAGAAGGGTGGGTTTTAACTTCAAACAGTACCAATTGTATCTTCTACTGGTAGGGAAAGGCACCTGTCTGACTTATTGCTAATTATTATGAAAGACAATTTTAACTTAATACATTAATGCTGGAGGAACGATCTGACTCAATATAAGGCAGGTTTCCGTCTTCCTCTTAATATTTCTGTCTAATAATCTAACACTGGCCAAGGAAATGATCAATTCCCACATGCGGAGGGGGGGGGATCTGTGAACATGTCCATTTATGCTTATTTATAGTGGTACCATAAAAATGAGCTTCTGTGAATGAAAAAAAGGGTTTGAATTTGGAAGAAAACTCAGAATTATAAACTGTTGTTACTGACTAATGACATTGCTTTTAATTGTCTTTCCAATTATTGGGAATTTGCCCAACAATTCTAACATATATTAACTACTAGTTTTGCATTTATAAAGATTTAACTGTTTCCCAGACAGATCTGAATACATAAAACACCTCTCTTTTATGTTTCTAATGACTGCATGCAGCTCAAAATATATGAAGCAGCTTGGTAGTGTTGGAAGAAATATCCTTCTGGGTTCAGTTCCAAGTGAGGAAAAAGACACTGGAAACATGGAGGCTGTTTGGAAGCTTTAATGGTGGGCAGGACCACATGGCCTGGAGCTCCAGAGTGAAAAGGAAGGACGATCACATGCTTCAAGGTGAAGGAGGAGATCAAGAAAGGCCTGATATGCTGAGAGTGCCTGAGTTTTATAACCTTTGTTGGGATTTGAATTGGAACTTGTATTCTGATTGGTTGTCAGACTCCCATGGGGCCATGCAGGGGCAACTCTGTAGGCTGTCCTGAGTTCCGGGCTTGGTTGAGCCTTGCTGGATGATGATGCACTGAAAGGGCTTTGGGCAATTGCTATAGTTTTACGTGGAGATCTTTGTTACGTAAAGTATTGTGGCCCAGGCCTTAATGGCCCAGCCATTAACAAAGGTGGGGGTGAGTTTCTGCTTCTGAGGGGTGTTTCTGCTTCTGAGTTTCTACTGTTTTTAGAGGAAATATTCTGCCTTTTTAATATTTCCCAGGATATTTCAAATTTCTAGGAGAGGTGTGGGTGCTAACTTCATACAATAGAATGGGAAATCCAATGAAACTGGTCTCTACAGTTTTAACTACATGTCCCAAAAACCATGCAGAGAGTACTCCAAAATTACAAACAGATATTTATTCCACACCAATTTAAATGTTATGGCTTCTCCTGGGAATTCTGACTGTTCTTTATCTCCCTTCTCTCTTAACTTTATTAGTTTGTTCTTGATGTAACCTTATGTGTGGAGTGGATAAATTCTAGATCTTCTCAGTCTTCTTCTTACACTTTGCATCTGTACCAGGCATTTGGGCCTATCTTAATGGCTAGTTTTGAAGGCTGCTTGGCTTTTTGGGGAAGTTTGGAAATGGGGTCGGACTTGGGGGAAAATATTGATCAATATTGGGGGAAATATTGATCAATCTCAGATGAATTCTAATGCAAAATACTTCCAGGATAGAAATAATCCTTCTCATTTTATAAACATAGGATGAGGTTCATTCCCAATACTGGCTTAAAGTGACAGTGAATGGATGAAATTCTTCTTCTAATCTATAAAATAAGAAATTGCAGCTGACAGGGAGGGTCCCTCATCAGTGAGGAATCAATGTGTAAAGTTATAGTTATATGTAAAACCTTACTCAGCCAATCAATGACGGGGTTTACATATTACTAAGCCATGGTTTGCTTTTAAAAAGGAGTATTTATGGATTAACTGGACATGAACCCAGCATTTCAATTGATAAAGTATGATTTATATATTAGAGTTATGTGGGACCACATGGTTTATGACATGCAATGAACTATGATTAATGACATGGCTTAATAAGTTGTCTATTTTAAATTTAATTGCAGTATTGTGAAATTAAAGGAGGATATTATGTATAAAAAGCTTTTAAAAGAAGAGCAGGAACAATGTGTGTGTGTGAGAGAGAGAGAGAGAGGGAGAGAGAGGGAGAGAGAAATGGAGTGTGTGTGTGTGAAAATTCACTGTGCTCAGGGTGGCACAACTGACTGATTCCTCTGCAGGCCAGAAATAGCATTTTGATGTTGCTAGTTGCATCTGGTACCAATGTCTCCCCTCCCCCCAAATACAAATCTTCAGAACATTAAAATGTTCTGGAAATCACTTTAATATGAATTTGTGCAGATATTTTCATGATCTATGCAACAACAACAACAACCCCACCCCAATTCACAAACCCCAATTTTTTCCTTTAAAGACTGAGTCATCTTTCATTTGAATGATGAGATGTTGATTATTCCAGAATACAGTTATTAGGGCTTGATTTCAGCATGGTGAGAAAAAGTTACGATATGTCTATGACAACTGATTAATTCTTTCTTTTCCATATTTTTTCCTACTTTTTCCCTTACAGACAATGCCTCCCTTTAGTACCGGGGACATGGGCCATCACCAAGCGCATTGCCGCTGACCCAGGTTCCCCCTTTTCTTCCCCAGCCTAAAGATGGCCAGTGCCAATGAGACTGAAGAGGGCCATGGCTCAGCACCCAGTACAGTTTCCACTTACGCTAAGTTGCTACTCCTGGGCTTCATCATCTGTGTGAGTCTAGCAGGGAATCTGTCTCTCTCGCTGCTGGTGTTGAAAGAGCGTGGTCTCCACAAGGCCCCCTATTACTTCTTACTGGATCTGTGCCTGGCTGATGTGATCCGCTCAGCTGTTTGCTTTCCTTTTGTTCTCGTCTCTATCCGCCATGGCTCTGCTTGGACCTACAGTGTACTGAGCTGCAAGATTGTGGCCTTCATGGCTGTTCTCTTCTGTTTCCATGCTGCCTTTCTCCTCTTCTGCATCAGCGTCACTCGCTATATGGCTGTGGCTCACCACCGCTTCTATGCCAAACGTATGACTTTCTGGACGTGCATTGCTGTCATCTGCATGGTATGGACTTTGTCAGTGGCTATGGCCTTTCCACCTGTCTTTGATGTTGGGACCTACAAGTTCATTCGTGAAGAAGACCAGTGCATCTTTGAGCACCGCTACTTCAAAGCCAATGACACCCTAGGCTTCATGCTGATGCTAGCTGTGCTGATCTTTGCCACCCATGTGGTTTATATAAAGCTACTGCTCTTTGAGTACCGCCATCGTAAGATGAAGCCTGTCCAAATGGTCCCAGCTATCAGCCAGAACTGGACGTTCCATGGACCTGGAGCCACTGGACAAGCTGCAGCCAACTGGATTGCTGGCTTTGGCCGTGGTCCCATGCCTCCTACATTGTTGGGCATACGGCAGAACGCCCATGCTGCCAATCGGCGATTGCTGGGCATGGAAGAATTCAAGGCTGAGAAGAAGCTAGGCAGGATGTTCTACGTCATCACTTTGCTCTTTTTGGTGCTCTGGTCACCCTACATTGTGGCCTGCTATTGGAGGGTATTTGTCAAAGCCTGTAGCATCCCCCATCGCTACCTCTCCACAGCTGTTTGGATGAGCTTTGCCCAAGCTGCTGTCAATCCCATAGTTTGCTTTCTACTCAACAAAGACCTCAAGAAAGGCTTGATTGCCCACATTCCCTGCTGGAGGACAGAGCCTGAATTGCCCAGAGAGCCTTACTGTGTGATGTGAGGAATGCTAAAAGGTTGGCTAGAATGCACCCCACCCACGCCAACTGAATTTGTTTTTCTTTTTCCTTATACGTCACACGAGGTTTTTCTTCCCCTGCAACAGGTCATTGTCTCCCAGAGTACTTGTATCACAAACACTCTGATCTCTCTGTTGTCCAAGGGCAATTATCAAAACCATCCATTAGCTGCTATGAGACCAGAGCTGGATTCTGGTCTGTGTTCCTCTGGGGTAAATCCAGAGTCATATGCCAACAGTATTTGGTCCCTAGTAATATTCCATCAGTTCTCAGAAGAGGTGAAAAATATTCTATGCTTTCCTGGTTTTATAATCCCCAAACTCTATCAAATCATTTAAGACTGTCCCTATAAAACTCTATCCCTAGCTTCTTAATACCCATTATTGCTTTGAAAGTAGGCCAGAGTTAGATTTTGGGGTTTGGTCTCCCAGAGCGAAGCCAAAACTATTCCACTTATTGGAGCAGAAATAGTTTGCATTCAGTGGTTTTGTTTGGTTTTACAGCTAGAGGGTGACAATGAAAAGGGGTCCCTATTGATGGAATGTACTTTTAAAGAAGATTAATTTTCTGATCCAGTAACTCCATCAATGAAATAAATTCCCCGTGATCTCAGAATTTGTGGGGCTATAGAGGATGGGCCAAGAGAGGGCAGAGGAAAGGAGGCAGCGGACAAAATCGTTCAAGGGAATGCCATGGAGCCAGCCATGACTTAGCTCTTTGTCTGTCGGAAGCAGTAGCCAGGGAGCTTTGGAAACTCCACCTCAGTTGCCATGGCAGCAACCAATCCAAGACCCTGTAGACCATGTCAGTTTGGAATAATGCAAGGAGGGAGAAGCATTTGGTGGGGAGAGGCCTGTAGCTGTGGTGGGGAGAAACCTTTCCCTTAAGAGTGGGAAACGATATATCCGTAGGCAAAGCCGAATGCATTCAGGGCTGCAGATAAATGTAGAGTGGCTACGTGGCAATCATAAGGCATGATGTCAGTATCATAGTACATATTCTGTCTGCTAAGATGAAAAGCAACAAACCAGGTTTATGTATTTCTGTAGCCCCTCCCCTTACTACTTGCAAACATTCAAAACACGTGAAACATCAGTAATCCTATCCTTGCCACATATGACAAAATTTTCTGCACCTCCTGTTGAGAGATGTTTACAGTTTAAGAAGCTAACCTGCCCAAATTTAGTATCCCATATTTCAGGATTATTCCAGCAGACGAGCTATTGGTCTTTAGATTATTGATAGAAAGAGGACAAAAGGCACCGTAGTTCTGCTGCTGACCACTAAAATGGAAATCAGACCTAGGACAAAATGGGGCGGGGAGCAGTTGTAAAATAAAATATGGGTGTACTGGTTTCAAAACTGAGGAGAAAAGGTTACACCTAATTTGTAGCAAGGGCAGTGGAAATATAGGAATCAAAATTCCTGATTCTCTTCATCCCAAAATATGAATAGAGTTTGGGGTTTGGAACCGGAGAAACTGTGACTGGTTGAGTTCATACTTAGCTATATGACCCACCTGCCCCATTGTTGCATTTTCTGAAGCAGGAGCTCTCCAAATTCAACCTGACCAATTCCTAGCCATATAGTTTGATCCTGCTGAGATGGACATGGTTACTGTTTGCAAATGAAATGCTCCTTATGGGATGGGATTGGGAGGCATGGGCTGGGAGAAAAGATTTAGGGGGAAGGAAATGTTGGAGAGTGATTCCTGGAAGAGGCATTGTTGCCAGTATTGTGTGAGAAAGGCAAATGGGACACTTGAAGAGGGCTACATGTCAGGGAAAGAACTGGGGGAAAATTAGTTCAGGAGATGGAAGAGTCAGAGCCTGGGATTGGGGGCAGGATATGGGGAACCAGATGAATTTAGTGCAGAGATTGGGTTTTTCCCCACCTTTTTCCCTCCAAAGGACTCTGATGTTTACTTTTGCCTCTGAAGAAGACTGTTCGTCTTACCCTCCAGTCCTGCCACCACAGTATGGCCTTAATCACTGGCCAGCATTACGGCCACCCCATGGAGAACCATATTTGAAAAATATGGCAGATGAACAGATGATTTCCAGAATGCTTTTTCTGGAAAGAGACATGAACAAAGTTGTTGTTGTTTTTTAAAGGGGAAATGAATAAAGAAATTGAGACTACAGCAAGGGGAGGGAGGGTTGGGTGGGGGCACAGGACAGATGGATGTGTGTCCCCTGCAATGTATGCTTCTGGATTTCTTTCCAATGGGACGGCTTGGGATAGTGGGGTGGGGGTTTAATTCTGTGGGTGGAAATTGAGATTTGGGATAAGGATTCAGACTGATCCTACCCCACCACCATCCCCTTTGTGTCAAAAATTGTTTCCACTTCCCTTTTTTCTGGGGATTTTCTTGTTTGGTTTGGGTTTTTTAAATATACATATGAAATGCAATGAAATGCAAAATTCCTGGGTGGTTCTTTTTAATGAAAAGCAAGACCAAATATAAACAAAGAAAAACCAGATGTGAAATTCATGATCCAAGTTCCTAACATCTACTTTTAATCTAAATGGCAGTTGTGAAAGTAGGAGATTTCTTTCCACCTAGCACCGTTTCTCTGATGAAAATAGCCCCCTAACATGAAAAAACAGGTATTCACCCTTTTCACTCTTTGTAGCTAAGAGGCAAAAAGCGAGGTGGTACTATGAGGCAAGGATTAATGTTCCATGTCCCCCAGAGTGAAGGTCCTTGTTGATTTGATCCTGGAAAAAAATTACTTTGTGTTGTTTTTAAAAACAACACATTGCCACTATTGTCAACAAAGAAGACATGAAAGTTAGGATTGTTATATGGACCGAATGTATACAGAGTGGAGCAAGGTTGAAAAAAATGCAAAGTACTGTACTTCTGACTTTGTTGAAAAAGTATCCTTTACGGACAGAATGAATATTTGTATGAGTTGAGTGCCCCCTGCTCTAAGTTATATACACACAACATTTCCTCTAATTTTACCTGGTCCTATACAATTCTGCTCACCAGTAAGTATTGGCAAGTTGACAGCTCTAAAATGAATTCCGAACTATATTTTGCAGTCTGAGACATGTTTTAATTAAAAAAAACAAAACAGTTTTGTCACTGCTAACCTGTGCATCTGATTTCAGTGTTAGGGAACAAATATATGTATCAAATTATATTAATGATCTTTGCATGGATATTCACTGGTAGAAGAGGAGTGTCTGCTATCTTCCTCTCACCTTATAACTAGATTCTTGGTTTGGATGACAAAATTATCACAGGGAAGATTTTAGTTCTAAATCTCATTTCATAAATGGGAAAGGAAAAAAAATCAGTGGAAGTACATTGAAAAAATATAACCATTTCAGATTAATAGACTTAGCAAGATGAGTTCCACTATTTAATAGATCTAGCAAGATGGGCCTCTCTATTGACTCACTTCATCATCTGTCAAAGCATGCCCAAAAGTTGTTCTATTCTTCTATTCTTACAGTATGAGTAAATAGTAGTTTTGGCAAACCTCTTCGCACCTTGGCATTCACAACCATTTCCTTTCATATCTCTTTGAACCTGATTCTCACATCACACTAACCATTATGTAGTTGGATTGGGTTGGTTTTGAAATAATATGATGTATGAACCCAGCTTCGGCAGTTTAAACATGGTAATGATTGCCCAGGTGCATTGTAAAGATAGATTTTTCTTAAAGCTACTCTTGTTCTTTGAAATACATTTTGGCCCAACATCCTGCTTTAAAAAGTCTGATATCTTTAATTATGTGCCTGTTTGGAAGGAGAGAAATAACTTTGATTAAGAGTTAGAAGGAAAACTTTTGGGGTATCCAGAGATCTGGCTGCCCATCTTTAATATGTATAGATTTTTCTAGGTAAGTTATTTTACAGAGGAAAATCATAATGAAGTCCTATTCTACACATTAGAACATTTTGGATGGCATATAAATTTAATAACTAAATCAATACATTTTACCACAAAAATTGCAATAGACACAGAAGATATATATCGTAAGCTCTGAAAGGACAAACATTTTACATTAACATGCTTTCTTGTCTTTTCTCTCACAGAGGCAGACTGCTTACACCCAATTCTGAAACTAGAATTAAAATATGCTCCATTATATTAGCATTCCAACTAGTTAAACCAAATTCTGTATGCTCACTAGTACAATCAGGGCTGCAAAGCCTTTTAGCATGCTTAGGCAAGATGTCTCATCCCTAGGCCTGATAAGTCTGCCAACATTGCTGCCAGATTCCGTTCCTGAAAAACTCTGCTGTTTTATATTGTCTGTGAGGATCTTTTATCTGACTTCACTTTGGCTCTCTTTGAAGCCCATTACACCCATTTAATTTTTTTTTATATAAAAAATATCCATGAGGACTTCCACACTGCCATTCTTTTCACAACGTTCCACTATTCCTGCTTTTTGTACTGGACTTGCCAAACTGAGAGCAAGGGATAAGAAATCACTGCCCACCCCTGAATTACTTATTGGAGGTCCTGGAGAAATACAAATGCCCTTACTTGCACTCTATGCAAAAGGAAATTTTTAAAATGTCTTTCACCCAACCCCCATTCCTGTTCTTATTTTATGTGATATTTGTCTGTTCATATGCAAAAAATGTAAACAGTTCCTGGGGGAAGGGAAGGAACATGATGGGCTTCACACCATCTTTCTCCCTGAAAGATCTTGGGAACTGGAGAGAGGAGCTCCCACAAAGGGGGAGATGACCACCCACAAGCTCCATAGAGCTACAGCATTGGAGGGATTAGTTTCACTGCAATTTCAGAGAATCCGCAGCTGAAGCAAAAATAAATTGGTTTATTGTTAAATACAGCTGCTGGCATGGATCACACACATATGAACCTGCTGAACTACACAAGATTCTTACATGGAAGCACCCAGAATCCAACTGAGATTGTGAGAAAGCAACCGCTTCGACTGTGTCCTTATGATAGTATATTATCAATATTATAAATCCCCCCCACAGCACCAAAAACATTGCCAACTGCTGCTCTATGTTGAGGTGATAAGGAAATGTCCACCATATGCCCACCATATTTATGCAAGGAGTACACAACTAGTGTGGCTCCAGATCTGCATGTAATTCCACAAAGCCTTCAGCATACAGAGCTTTTCCAAAATTTTTCATGTGATATAAGGGGAAAGTTATTAAATATATTGAAAGTAATCATATGAATTGTGTTTAACTGATATTAAACTACATCAAATTTTTCTCTGACACCACAGCCTGAAAAAGTTTGTGTATCTTTGTTTTTAACTTCAGAGCTACACAATAAGGAGTGTAGCTTAGTATGATGCGGCCTTAGACTAAGAGTGGGGAGACAAGGGCTTTCCCAAGATCTCCTGCCTAAGATCAAGGAAAAATTGCATTTTCTTCCATTCCACATGAAAACATTAATGGGGTTGGCATGTAAACCTTTAATCAAGAGCCCTCTGCTCCACCTAAAGGCAGTAGGCAAGCCCAGGAAATGGTGTAGGATAACATGATATCTGCTACCTAGGGCAATCCTTTGTAATAGCAGGCCCAGCTGTTTGGAAGTCTTAACATTGAAATCCTAATACAGGTAGTCCTCAGCTTACAACCATTCATTTGGTGACTGTTCAAAGTTACAACAATATCGAAAAAGTGACATACGGACGTTTTTCAGAGTTATGACCATTGCAGCATCCCCATGGTCACACAATCAGAATTCAGATACTTGGCAACTGGTTCATATTTATGACAGTTGGAGTATCCTGGAATCATGTGATCCCGTTTGCAACCTTCTGCCAAGCTAAGTCAATGGGGAAGCCAGCTTCACCTTACAATCATGTTACCAACTTAACAACTGCTGTGATTCACTTAACA
This sequence comes from Pseudonaja textilis, assembly GCF_049901715.1. Lineage (NCBI taxonomy): Eukaryota > Metazoa > Chordata > Lepidosauria > Squamata > Elapidae > Pseudonaja > Pseudonaja textilis. The sequence continues at coordinate 147,481,377 of NC_141991.1, forward strand.
ACTGTAGCAAGAAAGGTCATAAACTGGGCCAGACTCACTTAGCAAGTCTTGTTTAGCAAAGATAATTTTGGGCTCAATTGTGATTGCAAGCTGAGGACTACCTGTAAAAGAGAATATGAGAAATGTGAGGTGGAAGCACATTCTAGGGAATTCCATTCATCATAAAGAAAAGCATACAGGTATTTCTACTGAGGTCTATACAGAATCCTCAGTACATCTGGCTGTGAACTGTATAGTTTTTTACTTTCTGCCCTGTTCCTTGTTCTTCGTATACACTCATGTTTTTAATTCATTTTTTGTTAAACTTAATAGCAAAAAAGCACAAAAAATGCAATCTGTATTTATGGATATATGTATCCATAATCACAATTAGAAAAGATGATAACTGGATGCATTCAGAATGATTTCAGGGATCACTTGACAGTAAACTTCAAATGATCTGAACTGACAAGGACCAATTTTGGCACTGCCGGCAATGCAGTTAGCCAGGAAGCCCACTACTTCCAATGCTCTCCAAAGGGGAATTTTTAAAAAGCAAGTAAAAAGATTGCTGTTTTTCTCCAAGTAACCAGAGTTAATTTGCTTTATGTAGGTCATCCCAAAGACTTTTTCTCACACACTACACTAAAGGCAGTTCTCCTTTGCACAGGACAATGATCTTCCTATTCAACTATCCTTTAATCCATTAAAGTATATTTTTCTTCTAACTTTTTAGTTTTCTGAACCTGCTAATAAATGAGGGAAGGGAGTGATCATCTTACACTGAACATGGGCCAAATACCGTACCTTGAACCAATATGCTATTTTTCCCCCTACCCCTCACACCATTAACATTCTGGAAAACCTTGAAAGTTCCACATCTGGTCCTGGCAAATGGGCTTCTAGTTTCCTAGTGGTGCTATGGTGATCAATCTGATTTAATTAACCCAGGAAACCTCAACAGAAGTGTTGATTGTCTTAAGGCAGAGGTCTTCAAACTTGGCAACCTTAAGACTTGTGGATTTCAACTCCCAGAATTGTGGGAGTTGAAGTCCACGAGTCTTAAAGTTGCCAAGTTTGGGGACCCCTATCTTAAGGGAATCCAGCATGAAAAGGATAAGAAAGGGTTCCAGCATTCTTATATCCTCTCAGGCCAGGAATAAATGCTTGATACTACTGTGAAACAAATTAAGTAAGTATCTCAAGTAGCAGATTTGGGGTGCTATTCACCATGGAGGTGTGCCATTAAGATGTTCTGCTTCAAGAGTTAAACATTTTGGACTAGCTCCCTTTGTTCTAGCATCCACCTAATGGCTCTGCCCTTCCAACTTTCCTCATTTGCTCCAAAGTAATATGGGATGTATTTTTCTGCATGAAAAATAGCAAGTTGAGAGAGTATACACTAGGAATACCAGTACATAGTTGTAAAGCTAACCAACCAATATTGGCATAAAAAAAGGGAGGTGGGGGAATAGGAAATCAGGAAGCAAGTATGATGACAGTACATAATTTCCATCTAATAATAGTATTTCCGCAGAATGTGTACTAATGTTGTTTGAAAAAAATGTGATATCCTGCCTGAAATGAAAAGCACTAAATGAGTGCATCAATATCTGATTTGCTGTTATATTTTATACAAATATAATTTAATTTTTGATCAAATATGGGTTAAATTGTGATCACTGAAAAAATATTTTCACCAACAAAGATAAATTATTCAAGGTTATTTAGCAATTTAAAAAAACAGCTCAATTTTCAGATAAGGTCTTTAGTAGTGTGGTTAAAATGTGAGTCTTTGTAAGGATATAGCAAGATAGTTTTGCAAAGTACAGGTAGTCCTCAACTTATGTCGATAATTGAGCCCAAAATTTCTGTTGCTGAGACAGTTATTAAGTGAGTTCTGCTCTATTATATAACTTTTCTCGCCATTCAGTTATCATTACGCAAATCACTATACTTAAGTTAGTAACACAGTTAAGTGAACCTGGCTTCCCCTTGACTTTGCTTGTCAGAAGGTCACAAAAAGGGACATTGCAATTGTCATAAATATTGCCAAGCCTCTGAATTTTGATCACATGACTATGGGGATGCTGCAATGGTCAAAAGTGTGAAAAATGGTAATAAACGAAAGGTGGTAAATTGAAGACTACCAGTATAGTTTTTGGAAGGCAGAGAGATTAAACAGTAATCCTCAATACTTTGAGCATATGAGCCCCAAATTCAAATTTTGAGAACTATCAATACAAAATGCAAAATAATACATAATATCCTGAACTACTTTGGCCATTTTGTCTAACGTATTCCACCTAGGTCTAGGAGCAGTTAGCAGAGTAGTGCTTGAGGAATCAACAGGACAGAAGACTGAATATATGCCACCTCAACCTTTCCTCAACTCCAGTCATAATTTCCTACATGTCACTTCTTCAGGGTTCAAAAACAGATCAGTACTACTGAATTTCCTAATAGCTTTTGGCTTGCTATTTTGCAATTCTTTGCCTTGCCCCAAAACATAGCTTAAAAGACATCAGTGATTCTGAGAAGAAATGAAACAATTTTTGCTAGATGGAAAGCTTTCATTTTCAAGCCATTCCAAGTGGTAGTGTCTTAATAGCGAAAAATACTGCCTTTCAAAACATTTAAAATGGCTAAAATTATACCGATTTCAATATGAACTCCATACATTGAATACTTATAACCTGACTAGGGCATATAGACGTTTTGTTTCAAATAATACCATACTTATTTGGTGTTTAATAATTTATATTTAGCAGATTGAAAGCTCTGTGCTCTTCATATATTATCTCAAAAAATCCTCTGGGAATGAGCATAATAAATTCTGAGCTCTCTAAGGAAACAAAAGCAGTATATTGAATCTGGTCAATTGCTTTTGATTTCTACATTCTCCCTTGCCCTTCTACAACGTGTCCCAAAGAAGTGATCTTCTCAACAGGTGCATTTGTTTCAAAAGTTTTACAATACTATGAAATGAGCTGCCTCAGCAACCTGGGCTCACATTGCCATCTTGTGGACTCTGTTGCCCAAACAAATTCCTTTCTTGATTACTCCACTTTAGTTGTTAGGAAGGCAGAACTAAACCCTCAGTCTTGACCAATTCTATATGAATGCCTTTTCCAGCTTTTAAGAATTTGGTTTACTATGCTTGTCAACATATAGATCATCCTGTTTTTATATTTTGTCATTTTCTTAATATTGATCCACTTTGGAATAGCATCATTAAGCAAATACAATGAATCATATGGATCCCTTTAGGAGCAGCACAAGTGGATACAGATGTTCAGTGCAGCTAAGATAAACCTGCATTGTATATTTACCCTCACACACTAGACTCCCATTTTTTCCCCATTCACATTATTTTGAAAACCTGCGGAGAGTAAGGTTCACATCTTCTCTTTCAATGATCTCATTTAGAGTTGCAGAAGGGAAACTGTAGTTTTCTTTAGCTGCCCTAACAAATATATTACATTCCCTGCAGCTCAGCTGATGGCTGGTAAATGTAAGATGGAGTGGGCAAGGTTCCCCAGGACAACTGTTACAGCTCAGTTGGGCATATTGTCAGACATCCTGGGTGAACCAGACAGAAACCAAGACTAGATGAACTATCTACTTTATTGTAAGGCTACATTGACAGAATCTTGCAAGTCTGAAGGTGCAGACTTCTTGTTGCCACTAACTGCCTGAACAACTAGGGCAGACCCTTCTTAAGGTTCTTCCTCTGATTGTTAATCCACTGGAGGTCCTGCCTCTCTTGTTGTTTCCTAGGTAGCATCTCTTCTTCTTGTCTCCCAAGGTCATCCACATATTCCATTGCACATATAAAAGCTTCACTAAGCAAATGCAGAGAACTATGTGCCATTGGCAGACAGCCATTTCTGTAAGTATGCCACAAGTCAGAAACAAGAAATTATCTAATTTCAATGTGCAGTTTTCATCATGCCTTGAAATACTTTAGCTTACAATTATATTCATCACGAGGAAACCAGAAAGATAGCACTGGGGAAATAGTTTTAATTTTGCCTATCCTTTCTTTGTACCTAACTTCAACTGAAACATAGCCTGGCAACCTTTTTTTTCCTACCATATTCCCATGACATTGCCTTTATCTCACTCCCAGCCCATGAGTCATCCTGTTAAAGTAGCATTTTCTTCCTTATTCTAGCAAAAGCATCAATCAGATGTATAAAAACTGTTTGAATTTATCACCATTATGTTGGAAATCAGATGGCTGGTGATGTCTTGGGTACAAAGGGAATAATAGGATTGGCAATGAAGGCAATCAATTTCATGCCATGAAATTTAAAAATGGATAGCAACTCAGTGATAGGAAATAGTGTATTGTCAGCCTGCAGGTCATCCTATTCTTATTCAGCAGTACAGCAAATTCTTGCTGCTTCCTGTAGAATTCATGATGTAGATTGGTGCCCAGGGTTCCCCATTGGACTTTATGTTGGCTGTGATTTCAGGAGATTACAATCCAACAAAGCTGAATCTCCCAGTTCTGTTTTTAATGACCTTCTTGCAGGAGAGGGCACAAGCTGAAATTATGGCTTTTTGCATTTTCTAATTATCATTCTTTTCCTGAACCTAACTAAAGGTACTACCGTATTTACTACAATGGACAACCTTCAGAGCCTCCTATGTTTGCATAGTCCAAACTTCATGCCAAAAACTACAATAATTCTTGGGAGCCATTTCAGTTGGATTTTAAGCCAGGGTACAATACTGAGACATTAGTTGAAATTGTTATGACCTTTGGCGGAAACAGGATGAGGATGGTGTGTCCATCCTTGTGTTCCTTCATCTCTTGAATAATGGTGACCATAGTATCCATCTGAACTGGTTGTGTTCGGGTGGCGGGCACTTTGTTACAGTGTCTTATCTCCTTCATCAGTGGTAAGTTTTAGTACAGGGAGATTGCACCTGCATCTCCTCATGCAAGAGAGGACTTAGGGCAAGATGCTTGCTTCTTCTGTTTAACATATCTGTAAAAACACTCAGTAAGGTCATCTGAAGGTAAAGGTTCAGGATCACCAGTATATCCCTAAAGTGTTTTTTTTTTCAAAAGGCAATTGAACTTCCTTAGTTTTTTCTTGAAAATGTTTTGCTTTTCATCCAAGAAACTTTCAGTTCTGACTAAATGATGGGGACAGGAAGAATTTATATTCTTTGCAGTTACCAGGTCACTAGCACGGGTTGTTTTTATATTTATATTTGGATTTGGATTTTTTGCAGGATGTTTGCTATATTCTTTGCAGTCATCAACCAGAACCTGACAAGTGAAACATTCCCCCCCCCCCAAAAAAAACAGTTAAGTTGGCTTAAAAAAATAATCCCTTTGGGACAACCATGACTTGGATTATTAAGAATCTTCTTAGACATATCACCAGTAAGTTTATGGTGCCCATCTCAACCGCAGTCTGTGCAGATGAAGGAATAGACTGGCTCAAAACTGAGTGGCTGTGATTATTCTGGGGCCTCTGGTTCTGAAATATTCTCATCTTTGGTCTTGGATATAATTTAGAACTCCTGCTGTACGCACAACTACTCCTTAAAGAGTAAGTGGCATCTGTGACCAGGAGGCCCTTTGTATAAGTCCATCTTGGTGCCAGCTGTATCCTTTTATCAGAGTACCCTTCAGATGATCACTCATGCCTTAATCACCTTATGATTGGACTGCTGCAATGTGCTGTACATGAGGCTGCCCTTGAAGAAATTCAGAAACTATAACGTTAACGATTGAAAGGTCTGGGCAGTAAAGGAGGCTTATAACTATGCTCATGTGCCTTCATTGTTTCCAAGTTGTATAGGTTACATTGGCTTGAATTGAGTACAATTCAAGATGCGGATCCTCAGTGATAAAGTCCATTATGGCATTGGACTAGGCTATTTGAAGGAGCACCTTTCTCCAATTGTTTCTGCTCATCCAGTATGATTGGATAGTGTGTGCATGCTCTGGTCCCTTCAGTTAAATGTCATATTACAAGTCTAGGAAGTATGTCTTTTCTCACGAATGAAGGCAAATGTGTTGTTTTCTATTGTAATTCATCTGTTGTGGAACAGCTTTCTCCTGGAGATACATATGGCTTCCACCCTTAAATCGGAGGTCGGCAATCCCTAGGCCACAGCCTGGTACTGAACCAGGGCCTGGTGGGAATAGACCTCACACAGGTGCAGGTAATCATGTGATCACATGAAGCTACATTTGTGCAAGTAGCATTCACATGCATGAAACCATCCCCCCTCTGCCCCACGCCGCCGCCTCTCTAGATCTGGAAAGGTTGGCAACTGCTGCTTTAAATGGTCCACAAGTCTCTGAAGGCCTGGATCTTCTTCCAGATCTAGTATTCAAAGACTGTTGGGTTTTTTCCTTGGGTATTTTTTAATGTTTTTTTTTCTTGGATGGACATATTTCTTTTTTAAAATACTTTTCTTTTTGGTAAATGGTAAATTGCACAAATAGTCTCCACTTTGTTCTCATGGTCTGGATTACAGGTGGTTTTTACGTAGGAACTACCGTTAAGACTGGCAACTCATTTGCTAAGTGCTTGGGCACTAGATTAAACCACTGCAATGGGCTTACATCCTTACTCTTAAAACATTAAGTGAAGCAAAAAAATCATGACTGTGACTTGCAATTTTTCTTCGACATTATTTAATGATGTTAACTATAGTCACATAATGTAAGCTGTTCCAGGTAAAGCTGCCTTTTGCAATTGACTGGTGAGCTTTTGTCTATGCCGATGGCATTATCATCGGATTCTATTCTGTTCTGTTCATTTAGGTATTGTAAACAAGGACCAGACGAATTTGCCTACCCCGCTTCTCAGGCAATTTAAGGGGACATCCACCCGCATATCATCCAGTAGTTAATACTTTTAAGTTAGCATGCACGTTGATGGCGAAATGGTTTCTGAATTTCCCGCCCACCAATCTCTTTGGGGAGTTTTGTAAGCACACCACACCCAGGCGGCGCCGGCTGATAATTCCCGGCGTTGCTATCTCTGCTGACGCATCCTGCTATCTTGGAGAGAAGCGTATAGGAGGCCCCCCACCTCTTGCTCCAAATCCTCCACCACCACCTATTCCTTGCTTAGCCACTCGCCATATGCTAGACAGATAGCGGCACCCGTCTCTCAGAGCGCATGCCCCAAGGGGTGAAGAGCGGGCGAAATGTTGCCGCGCATGCGCCGCTCGGACGATCACTCCGGGAACGACCGCGTCACTGCTTCTTCTGCGACTGACTCGACCGAAACAAGGTCGGTAAAAGGAAAGCAGGCCACAGACGGCGGACGAATGAAATCTAGAAAGCGCGGGCCTATCAAACCTTACTTCTCCCACGTGGGGTTAAGATAAGGCGGGATCTTTTCTTCGATTGCTTCCCTGAGCCAGCCAATCCGCGTTGGGATCATCCAAATGAGCGAGGCAGCTTTTGTCCCAGTGGCCAGACCTCGATCGCCGCTGACCAATCAGGAGGAACTGCGCAGGATTCTCGCGCTGAGGCGGTTGGAAGAGGCCGTTTCCCTGCGCCCTTCCCCCACCCTCCTTCTCCTCCTGTCGTGCCGCCGACGGTTGGACAGACTCGAGGCTTTTTGCCCGCCCCTTTCGGATTTGCCTCTGTCGTTGGGGACCGGAGTTGAATTACCATGAGCGAGGGCGGTGAGGACCGGGCCCCCCCATCCCCTAAGCAGCGGCGCTTAGACCCGGCTTGTCAGCTGCAAAAGGAGACGGAGGCAGCCCAAGCTCTGGCCGAGATGACGGCTTGGGGCGGCGGGAGCTTTGAAATCCTCAACCAGCAGGAGGCGCAAGGAAGCTCCGCGGCGAAATCGAGGAGCCTGGAAACGGCCGGCCCGCAGGGGGCGCGCGAAACCAGCCCTGCTGTCCGGGAGCCAAGCGCTTCGGCGGGGCAGGGGTTGGGGACTCGGTACGGCCGGGCGAAGGGAGGTGGGGGGGCGTCCTCCGACGAGGACCAAGGAAGCGCAGCGGGGGCCGTGGAACCAGCCAGGCCGAAACGGAGGAAGGCGGAAGCCGCCGTCGGGGCGAGCGACGACTATGAGGATGGCCGGGAGACCAAGAGAAAGAGGAAGGACGCCAAGGAGAGGCGCCGGGTTGCTGAGGTAGCAGCCGAGGACGAGTGCTCCGTCATTTCGGTGGGGGAGGAAGAAGAGGACGAGGACGACGACGAGGAGGAGGAAGAGGAGGAAGAGGAGGGAGGAAAACAGCAACCCACTCGCAAAACCGAGCAGTACTTGGAAGCCTTGGAGGCTGTGCAGCTGGAACTGGAAGCTGTAAATCAGCAGGCCAACCGTGCCTTTGCCCACCTCAAAGCAAAGTTCAGTCACATGCGGCGTCCACATCTGGAGCGGCGCAACATCATCATCCAAAACATCCCCGGTTTCTGGGTCACTGCTGTATCCTGTCATTGCTGCTAGCTGTTGGGGAAGGGTTGCTAGAGATGAGAGGGAAATACAGTACAATCCAGTATTGCAAAGGATATGAACCACATTTTGAGGCTCTGTTATGCTGAGTTGGTCATTAATCCATGTAGTAATGGGCTAATGCCACATTTTTCCTCTATAAAATATTTTATTAGGGGCTCTACACTCGAGGAAATAATGGGGGAAAGTTAAATGTGTGGACTTTGGGAATGTACTTTAGTACATGGCAATGCTGCATAGAGGTTTAGAATGTCTTTGCATTATATGTGTATCCTGCCCTCTTTCTGAACAGTTTAGAATGGTTTTTTTTTCCTTGACATTAATTTTGCAGTTTCTCAATCATCCTCAGCTTTCAGCCATGATCAATGACAGGGATGAGGACATTTTGAGCTATATGACTAATTTGCAGGTGATTTCAACAAAGTTTTGCTTATATTTATGTAGTATATATTGGAGCTGGTGACCCTTTGAGAGTTGTACGCAATGAATTTCATTTTAATGTATGCCAATTAGTGTACATTTAAAGAGACTAAGTCTAGAAACTAGCTTGAAATTGAATTTATCAATGAAAGCAATTAAATTGCTGTTGAGATTTCTGAATTCTTTCCACTTGAAAGTCCCCATAGTGAGTCAAGGGTAGTAAATTGTAACTTGCTACTCTGTCAGTATAGGCTTTTCCAGCTAGTATTATGGTGATGAACTCTTAGGCTAATGTTGTAGTGTAATTATTTGCATCCTGACACTTTTCCAGACACTCTGACAGTACCTTGCTAGTGTTATGATTATAGTGTTCTTTGATACATAGGTTATGGATTTCACCCATGCAAAGTCAGGCTGCAAGATCAAGTTCTACTTCAGCAGCAATCCCTATTTCCAGAATGAAGTCATTGTGAAGGAGTTCCAGTGTGGTTCCTCTGGTATGCACAAGGAGATAGTTTTGAGGGATGAAAGGTCAGATTTGACATGCATTTCTTTACAGCTGTATGGTTTTTCCCCGTCCTTTCCAGGGAGATTAGTTTCTCATTCTACACCAATTCGCTGGTGGCGTGGCCAGGATCCACTAGCTCATGGCCAGAAGAACTTTGAAATGAGCCGCAGCTTCTTCAGTTGGTTCTGTGACCACAGCTTTCCTGCAGGAGATCGCATTGCTGAGGTGGGACTATCCTGCGTATCATTGATGAAAACTTGCACCCCAAATGTTACTCAAGCCTCAGGATCCGCCATTGTCAGCACTGGTGGGCCACACCCTCTAAAATGTTTGTTGCATCCTTATGCCTTTTTACCTGTCACATTCTTCTGTTTTCTCTAGATCATTAAAGAAGACCTGTGGCCCAATCCACTTCAGTACTACCTGATGGGGGAAGGTGGTGAAAATGGTGAAGAAGACAGGTAAGAATCAGGCAGTTGCTTGGTTCCTTGTTATGGAGATTATAGTATAAGTGATATTTTTGGCAAGAATCTAAGCCTGCCATTGTGTGTGGATATAGATTTTTGTCTAGGTTTGTGGCAGCAGGACGTAGGAGGAGAGAACTAAAGAGACGTAGGAGAAGTGGACTTCGTGAAGAGAGGGCTTCGTGGTATACAGCTGGGAAGTCTGCAGAAGATGATAGATAAATGGTGATACACTCCCTCCTTCCCTTATGTTTAGTGAGACAGAAAATGGTGATGACTTTGTTGTGATTGTGGATGATGATGGCGAAGATGAGGAAGATGGGGTGGCAGATGTCCATGAGATCATAGATGAAGAAGAGACTGGGCAAGGTAAGTAATGGTGAACTACAACTACTCATAAAATGATACAGCCTTTGGATCTGAAATGCAGAATAATTATGAGTCATCCAGAATTTGTTATAAGATGGGCAGCTATATAAATGTTTAAGCAGGTAAATAAATACATGCCTGATACAGGTAGTCCTTGACTTATAACCACAATTGAGCCCAAATTTCCATTGCTAAGCAAGACAGTTGTTAAGTGAGTTTTGCCCCATTTTATGACCTTTCTTGCCACAGTTGTAAAATGAATCACTGCAGTTATTAGTAACACGTTTGTTAAATGAATCTGGTTTCCCCATTGGCTTTGCTTGTCAGAAGGTTGCAAAAGGTGATCAATAACACCAGGATACCGCAACCGTCATAAATACATGCCGGTTGCCAAGTGGCCAAATTTTGATCACATGGCCATGGGGATGCTGCAACGGTCATAACTGAGAAACAGTTACAAAGTTACTGTTTTCAGTGCCATTGTAACTTCAGACGATCACTAAACAAATGGTTGTAAGTTGAGAACTAGCTTACTTTGCTGTTCAGTCCTAAAGGTTCAGAGCGGCTAACAATCAGGGACTTCATAAAAGTAAAAAAACTCAGTAAAAATACATTCATAGAAAAAGAAGAAAAACCTCAACACCACAAGAAGTAAGAAAAAACATACAAACTCATATGCCCATAAATGCATTCCTATACTGTATTCAAACCATGTCTTCTTCCTGGGCTAAATGGGATTTTCCTGAAATCCAGAAAGAAAATGTAGAGCAGATCTCTCTGTAGAAAGGGAGTTTTAAATTGTGGGAACAGTGACTTAAATGCCCATTTTCTAGGTTTCATCATTAGCAATCTCAAATAGAGATGATGAATGATAAAAGATCTTAAAGGTGACGGTCAGGACCTTGAATCCCACCAGAAGCTAATTGGAAGCCAATGCAGGTCCTGAAGCAGTGTGGTCACTGAGGTATAATGATAAATGCCTGCCTAGGTTGCTGCATTCTGCAGCAGCAATAGCTTTTGAATGCTTTTCAAAGCAGCCTCATGTAGCATGCGCTACAGTAATCCAAAGTAGAGGTGACTGGAGAATGGGTGACTGAGCAAAGATTCCTAATTTGCCCTAATTGGGCAATAGCCTTTCCTTTTAGAGTTGTCACCAGCTACTTGAGCAAAAGCTTTGAGTTCAGTAGGACTACCAATTTGCCCCCCACCTCTGAGCAGGGACACATAGTCTTAATTCAGAGCCAAAGATGAGAATGTCCTGAAGTCATTGGCCTACAGACTCAAATGAAGAATTCAGAATCCATTCCTTCCTTGAGAAAGTCGAAGCATCAAGTCAGCACTTCTATGGCATCATCTGTTTGATGATACAGTATCTGTATATAACTAGACAACAGATGCCTAATCTCCTTTCAGTAAATGACCTGTCCCAGCAGTTTCATGTAGATTAAAGGAAAGTGGGGAGAAGAGTCTAAGATGTTTCACAGAGGAGAGATTTCCAGATTTTCTCCCAATCAACTTACTGAAGAGCAATGTATCTCCACCTCCACATCATTATATCTTATAGTGGAGGTCTTGGGATTCAGTCAATTAAATACTGGAAACATGGGCAAAGAGGGAGTATTTTTCATCAGCTGCTTCAAATATTGACATATCTTATTTACTAACACAGGTGAAGTAGTGGAAGAAGTATTAAGTGGCCAAGAAGATGATAATGCTGGATCCAAGTCCTCCCCAGAGGAGCCAGATGGGAAGGATTCCGAGGTGGAAGAAGATGGCTAGATTAGCTTATAAAAGAACAATGTGTTTGGTTGGACTTTCCTATGGGGACCTCAGTGGCACTTTGATGCTGACCAGTTGCACTTGGACATGGCAAAAATGGGGGGTATCAGCAGCGGTCACAGAGATTATTTTGTATCTTTATTTATTGTATTGACTGCATTTCTCTCTCTGCCCTTCTGGGGGCACTATGTGCAAGCACCTCCTTAATTGTTTGATGCTTAGCATCTTCTCCTACCTGCCTGTGTGGGGGCTGTACGCTTATTTGCCCTGTCCCCTGGTGGCTACTCAGGGTCTTGTCTGCCCAGAGGCCTTTTTAAAACAGCTCAGGGTTTCCTTTTTCCATTCAGCATTATTAAGCTGCTGGCTTTTCGCACCTTCCCTGAACTTCTGCTTATAAGGATTGGACTCCCCCTGTATATATTTTAGCTTTAGTATGCCTGCTAGTGGCCGACCAGTGCCTCATGCCATCAAAACATAATCCCAGCCTTGCTTTTCTCACATTGAGGGTAGGGCCTAATCAATTGGGACTCATCCATTGCCAATGCAGGGTTCTGCCATTCAAACTCACTTTGTAATAGCTCCTGTTGTTCTAAATGGCAACCTTGCACCCATTGGCTTAGCTGAAGCAATAATAGCTCTCTGGTTGTACAGTATTTTCCTTGAGGTTATTAATGCAAGGAAAAGGGCTGTGATGATGGCTTATTTTTGTGTTTGATACTTTCTCCAATGCTCCAGTCCATGAAAGCAATGGCAAGATGTTTCTAGCAACAGTGTGTATATGTGATTTTATGCTCTGGTGTACTTTATGTATAACTGCAGACAATTTCCTAGCAATGTTCCTAAAGCAGCATACCCGGTTGGATTTGCCCATTCCCTATACCCCACAGAGGCTGTTCTATGCAATGCTACTGATATTTGTAGAAAGGCAACCATTTTCCTTGGCTGATTTTTTTGTATATTTCGTATCAGGACTTTGTACTTTTTTTATTATAAAAAAGCACTTAATGTACAAAGCGCTTTCCAACATGGCGTGTGACTTTTATTTTGGACATCTAAAGCCTCATATTCTGTGCTCATAATGCATATGTAAGTGAGGGTATGCAGACAAGTTATACTATATATGCTTTACTGTGTAACCGAGTTTTGTTTCTGTTCAGGAGAACTGGCATGGAGTAAATAATGAAGAGTATGAGTTATGAAAGAAAAAATGTGAATATGATATTTTGCATCACTAAATGAAACATCCATGAGGGATTATGATGTCACTTCCCATTCAGTTGTTAAATCAATGCGGGTTTGACAAGTAGCTGCATCACAGCAACTTGCAATTTTACTGTTGGTTTCTCCATTGACTCTACTTGTTATAAGCTAGTAGCAAAGCGTACAAATGTCAATCACAAGACAGTGGGACACTGACAATTGTAAATACCTTCCCAGTTGTGCAACATTCAAGTTTTCACATTACTGCAGGCTGGTCATAAAATTATTTTTTCAGTGCTGTTGTAAATTTGTACAATTGCTAAATAGCCAGTTGTTAAGCATAGTCTGGGTCTAACTGTATATAACTAGAATTTTTTCTTTTGAGCTGTTGGTACTTCATGCTGATACATTTCTACAATACTAAAGAACTCAAAAATCTAAACATTATATTGGAAACGCTTATAATCGCAGAACACCAGAAACCTTGATGGTAAAAAAATATTAGTAAATTCTAGAACAGTACTTTTAAAAAAGAAATACTGAGAAATTCATTCTTCGTGTAAAAAGTCCGGACCTAATAACTTAAAAATGGTTCAGTGTGGCTTTTTTATGGAATAAATTGCATTTAGCATCTTTAAAGGGAGTGGGGGGAAATAATCCAATCATTCTTAAGCATCAAACTAAATATGCTTATGTATTTTTTGATGTGTGGAGAAAGGTGTGGAGACTAGCTCATTAGGACAAACTATTGTAACTTCAACTTCTCATAGTATATGAGAAGGTTGATAATGGGAAGCATTTAAACATGCAGTCCTTTTTCTGTGTTCTGAAATGATTCACCTTGGAAATAAAGTAGAGGAACTGAAGATTATATACACAAATACATACATACACATCTGACTGCTTGAAAATTCAAAAATTGGTTACAAAGCAAAATAATAAATTTACTCTTTTCGATACCTTGAAATACACTTTTCCCATTTGAAAGGTTATCTTGTAATTTATGTTAATATTTATGAATACAGAGTTGTTTTTAAGCATGTGTGTGTTGGAGCTTCATGGCTAGTGAATACTTAAGTGCATTTATTATTGGCACATCCTGTTCTCTATAATGGTTAATTTCAACTTGATGCATACATGACTAGAAAATTCTATATTGATAGATACTGTAGCTTACCAATTACATTTAGCAGCTGTCATTTATACAGTAGTTATATTTCCTGAAATCTGTTGCATAGGTCAAACTCATTGTAAATGAAAGCTGCAGCTATCACACTACTTCATGAATGATTTGGATTATAGTTATAAATTTTGCCAGTTGCTAATAGCCAGTGACTGATGTACCTGTTTTTACTTCCAGTTAATCTAGAGAGTGATGGGGTAGGATAATAAAATGATACAAAACATTCAGTCCACACAAACAACAACTTAAAGCAAACTGGAAAGAAAAATTTCTATGTTGCCATTAAGTGATACAATTCCTCTGGATTGGATATTTTTCTCTGTTGTGATCCAGATTGAAATTTGTAGACCCCAACTAATGATTTTATTTATGGTCTCCTAGATATTGCATATAATTAACATTTAGGAGCAAATATTGATTTTCCAAAGTCAAGACTTTTGAATTTCTATCCATATTTTCTGCTTTTTTATGTTCTTTCATAGCCATCAGCATAACTAATTGTATATATTAGCAACTTTGACCATGGATTTTTTTCTTTTAACGTGGTAAATTTACATCATCATCGTAAAATTGATAACCAAATGTTTATCTTAATGCTAAACCTAGTAATTTCTAGAACCAATCTTAGTTGTTTTCTATTGCCCTCTTTCCAACTGAGCAAATTAGAGAGTGAATATTGCTACTAAATACTTAATTTTACAAGGAGTCATGAAGCAAAACTGAAAAAAATCTGATTTAGGTTTACAATACATTAAATATCTCAATATACATTTTTATAAAGTTTTACATACATTTTTCTTAAAACTTATAATACTGGTACCATCCTTCCCAAATCCTGAATTCCCATAATTCTAAAATTTCATGTCTCATACTTCCTCACATAGCTGGAAGATATCAGAATGGAGAACATACTTGCATAAATCTGAATTTGCTATTAAAAGCATGTTTGACATTTATAGGTTATCTTTGCTCTCTGATACCTAATGTAAAATGGGGTTACACATTTATGCTCACTTGACAAGCAATAGAACCACCTAAATATATTAAAAGAAAATCATGGCTTCTACTATGTTAACTTTAGCCATAAGCTTATTAAGCATTAATATTGCTGAGAAAAATAATACAATTGAATGAAAATATTTACACATCCATAATCCTGGATTCAATGGAGAGTAACTTGTAAGTTCCGCTCTTGGTTACTTTTGGGGCTCATCTATGTGGTTTTCTTAGCACCAATATACAAGTAGATTGCTATTACCTTTTTATAGGGTATTTTTTTGGACTTTTTAACCATAGTTTAGCTTTGTAGTTTCCCAGCCAAATACCTAACTGCTCTCGATTTGCATAGTATCAGAATAGGTCCACTTCAATCATCAGCATAACCACCTACCTGTTTTTTTCAGAGTTCTTAACGTCTGTAATTTTACACACTCCAAGGGAGCGATTGAGCTTAGCTGAATACTGTCGCAACTCTCTCTTTAGAGGCACTCTTGCAAAAAAGAACAGCGTCCTAATGCTGCCTATGTAAGATTGCGCCCTAACGTCCAGAACCAGAGTAAAAACAGCCCTTTTGCCAAATTAAGAGGGTCTTCATCGAGACCTGACCTGACATCAACATTTGGAGATAAAGCCAAAGAAAAAACGGGTTTCTGTGGCTAAGGGCAGCGCTTAGTACAAGTCCAATCAAAGTGAGGACTTTCGTAAACCTAACGTACCTTATCATCAACCAAATTTAAACCGCCTCTTCCGCTTCCGCCTCCGCCTCATTAGGAGGTAGGACTTGAAAGTTGAGTCTTTGCGGAGCGGCATGGCGACAGCAATGAGGAGCCTGAAGGTAATAAATAGGCAATACTATGTGGGACGCCGCGACTGGACTTGGGCATGGAGGAGGCGGGGGGGGCGAGGATCCATGTTAATACCGAGGGAGATCTAATTCTGTTCGCGGTAGGTAGGGAAGGAGAAATTGGGGGAGAACCCACCCCCCATCATCATTGAGTAGGGAAGGGGACCAGAGGGATTAATTTCCCGTCGCGGGGAGCGGAGAGGAGATCCTGAAGGATACATTCCATTTTAGAAGTCGGAGTTTTCTATGTAATTATCCTAAGAAATAATGTAGAGTAGGAAGTGCAGTACAATCAAAGCAAATACAATACATAGGGCATAGATTACTTTCAACTGTAGAGTAATTTCAAGCATTTTTCCTAATCTAGCACAGCGGTAATATTAGTCAGATCAAATATTGTCCCAAAGGTGCTTTTCCAAAAGACAACTGGCCTTTTTTGGTATTTTCCTTGAAAACGTTTCTCTTCTGGGATTGGAAAAGCACCTTTGGGACAACCAGTACCTGGATGATTGAAAATCTCCATAGGATCAAATACTGCCGCTGCCAAGAAGTGTTCTTCCAGCTGAACACTTATTTGATAAAACATGGAAGAAACCACCTCTTGTACCTTTCTGAAGGTTATGTGAGTTTCTCTGCCCTTTAACTGTTGGATGAACAAATGCAAATAAAAACAGCCTCCCCTTTCCTCCCCCCCCCCAAAAAAAAGGAGTTATGGAATTAGTTTCTGTGTCTCATACAGACAGATGCCAGGTAGTTTTGATGGGGAAATTGTGTATTTATTTATTTCATTTAGTTTACTTTGTCAAGCATGTATGAGAAAACAAGTATAAGTATGAACATTACATATAAACATATAAGTATAAACAGGTACATGGGAACAGTAGGACAGGGACGGTAGGCAGGCTGGTGCCCTTATTCACACTTCCTTACAGACCTCTTAGGAATGGAGGGAGGCCCATGGAAGACAGTTTAAGGTTTGAGAGGTTTGAGGATGTAACAACAGAGTCAGGTGGTGAGTTCCAGGCATTGACCATTTTACAAAGTGACCACTTTTCTGTACTAAACTTGTCCAGGATAAAGCTGTTTTCCCAAATGGCCACGAGGCGATTCTGTTACCATTGGTGCCTGGAGAAAAAGATCCAGGGCAAAGGAGGGGAGGAAGGACTTGAGACTCATTACTCTTGCTCAGCCCCCCCCCCCCTTGTTAAGTGCTGGAACAAGACACATTAAGTTGACATCCCCCCTCCCCCTCCCCCTCCCCACCACCCTGTAGATTTTGTGTTGCTCCCTGCACCTACATCACGTAACTCCTAACCGACGGAGAGGCTTGTTTAAAAAAAAGGGGGGGGGAATGCCAGGGCAGCGAAGCAGATTGGGATGCGGGGGGCGGGGGGGGACGACAAAGTACAGAGAAGCGGTGTTGGAGTCTGCGCAGCCCACAAGTAGATGTTTTTTTTCCAACTGGGAGAAGAATGATTCACTCTAGTCTATATGAATGAAAGAAAAGTGAAGATTCCCTCGGCCATCTCCCCCTCTCCTCCTCCTGTTTATCCTCCTGCATTTTAAAGCCACCTCTTGCCAGTTACCCTTTGGCACGGCTGGCGCACATAGACCCTCCGACTAAGCTAACAGTGACCCCCTCCTTCCTTTTGGCATGAAGGATTTCGACAGGATGAGAAGTGAAGGTTGATTCTTCAAGAACTGGGGAGAAGGGGAGAAAGAGAGGAGGTGGAGGCTGGGGCGATCACACACCTTCCTTCCTTCCCATTTGCCCTCCGATTAGTTGATTAGATCCAGCTTTGGAGTGTTTTGCTGCGAGCCACCTCCACCATCCCCCACCTCTGCCCAGGAGCGTCCAGGTTGACACACTGTCTGCTGTTTTTCTTTTTAAAAATTTGATTTTGTAGTTATGAGAAGAATGCGATTGTTTGTATTGCATTACCAGTCGTACTGCCTATCAAATCTGCTTTATTTGTATCCCAACTTTTATTTTTACAAATAACTCACGGTGGCAAATATATCCAACACACTTTCCTTCTCCTATTTTCTCCACAACAATGTGAGGTAGTAATCTTATTATTTTCTTTACCCACTAGAACATGGTTGGCTTTGTGACTGGTGGGGCTTCTGGACTGGGCCGTGCCACAGTGGAACGATTAATACAACAGGGAGGCAGTGCTGTGATTGTGGACCTGCCAACGTCTGATGGTGAAAGCATAGCCAAGTCGCTGGGAGACAGATGCATCTTTACTCCAGCTGATGTAAATATTGTTTGATGGGGAGCTGGGGCTTTCTCCTCAGGTGTGTATAGGGATGTGGAAAAAGAATGTAACAGCAGACCTGGATCATTCTCTCAAAACTGTCTTTATTCAGGTGACATCAGAATTAGATGTGAAGGCTGCACTGACCACAGCAAAGGATAAATTTGGACATATAGATATGGGAGTGAACTGTGCTGCGGTTGCAGTGGCATTTAAGACATACAATGTGCATAAAGATCATTCTCATAGTTTGGAGGACTTCCAGAGAGTCATCAATGTGAGTATGTTGTGAGGACATTTTAACTCATTATACAGTTGTTATTTGATCTTATTCCAAATACTTCCAACTTATTATTTTTAAATTAACATGGCTGCCTTAACAATAAAAAACAACACAGATGTAATCATCAGCTGAGGTAAAAATAGAATCAATACAAACATTGCATGGCCTCTGCCACACACAGGGATTTTCAAGCTGAGTGAAAAAAAAACCATGCCTTGCTATAGGCAAGTAGGGTTGGGACCAGTATGATCTCTGAGAAGGATGATCTTCCAAAGAATGGGTACCATAACAGAATAAACTCTCTTCCTGGGCCCTACCAGATAGTGCTCCTTAATAGACAGACTCGGAGCATGTATCTCCTGCCAGACCTAATGGGGAAGGAAGGACTTCTATAACTTACCAGTTAAATTGCATTAAAATTTTTGCAGTGCTCTTCTTCAGGACTTAAGCCAACTAATATGCTGTTTTCCAGAATAGTTTATTTTATGCCTTTTCACCACCCAGTTCTTAGCTCCTCTCTACTTCTTATCAGCTGAGCAAGTTTCCTGGGGTTTTTAATGGTTTTTCTAAGCTCAGGGTTTTTAATCCAGGTTTTTTTCTTGAGAATATTTTGCCTTCTCCTAAACCTGCAAATTCCTCATTGGATGTAGATGCTTTCATAATAGCTACCTAAACATTGGCAGAATTGAATTTTCTGTTAGACGACCATTCAGAACGAAGGCGTAGTTATTTGCTTGGCCATGAGTTTCTTCTGTTGTGCTGATGCAATGACCTTCCTTGGCAGTACTGGCTTTGGTGAGGGAAGCATAATCAAGATTTTGAGTTCTTGGATTTCATTTGTGTTTTTCAGGTCAATATTGCTGGGACCTTCAATGTGATTCGTCTGATTGCAAGTGTGATGAGTAAAAACGAACCAAACAAAGATGGAGAGAGAGGAGTGATTATCAACACCGCCAGCGTGGCTGCCTATGAGGGCCAGGTAAAGCCTGAGCTAAACTTTCTTTAGTCAGCAGTAGCTTCATTGGCAAAGGCCAGGAATCTATAATTTGAACAGAATGCGTATTGAACACGTCAATATTCTTACAATACAGGAGCATTAAAGTATGGCTGCTTCAGAAACCAGATTTTGGGGAGGGGGCAAAATCAGTTATCATATCAATATAGCCAGAGAGTTTGCATTTTTGTAATGGGAATTAACCATTAACTCGATTAAGTGACCTTCTAGGCCTGAAGGAAAATAGAACAGTTGGGCTAGGGGAGAAGGAATGAAATGGCTTATGCTCTTTGGTGTGGAGTTTCGGCATGTCATGCCTCATGTGTGATTTTTAAATGCTCACCTGCATTAAACCTACGTTTGAAGTTAGTTGGCCCCAGCACTTTTATTTCCAGTTCTCTTTCTTTCTTGTCATTTCCTTTCCCTTGGCTCTCCTTAACTCAGCAAGTTTATCACAATGCTGTTTGACATTCCAATCAGAACTTTCCTTCTGTGTTTCAAAACACACTTCTTCTGCTTATGACCACTTGTTCAGCAATTGCTCAGAGTTATGATGGGGCTGAACAAAGGGACTTACAGCTGGTCCCCAAAATTATAGCAGTTCATAGTGCCCCTGCAGTCACGTTACCAAAATTCAGGAGTTTTGCAGATTGCCTGCACTTACCATTAGCCTTTAATGCCCTAATTGATTTTTGCCGTCTTCTTTCTCCCACTATTGACAAAGCTCACTCTGGCCCTTCACAAGGCAGCTACTGGCCACATTCTTCCCCAGGAAGCGCATGGCAGTTTCCCAATGAGATCCGGGGAAGAGCCTCACATGGCCATCAGCTGTCTTGGAAAAGGGCCAGATCAGGCATGCCAGCAGTCGGAGTAAGAAGAGATGCTGAAAGTTAGCTAGGGGTGATAGAGTGCAGAATGGAAAGGGCGACTGAGCTAGGCCAGCTGCAGTTTCCCAGGACAGCAAGAAGCCCATTTATATCCTTCCTGCTGGACTGGGCTGGGCTGCAGCTCAGGGGTTTCTTTTTTTCTTTTTGGCATGACCCATGGCATGCGAGAAAAAATCGCTGCACTGCTAAGCCAGGATGGGACTGGGCTTTGCAATGTCCTATATCTTAGGGGTTTCTTGAATACGCAGAGATGTGTGTTATATCTCACCTGGACAAAGTAATAAGTCCAAATTTCCAACTGAAAAACAAATAAGCAGGCAAGTCCGGTAACTACGGGGTTAACTTCCTTAATCTGAAAACATTCTTGGCAGTCTCACGCCAGCTGTCTGCCAAGTCTGATAAGGAAGCATAAATCACAAGCTGACGCCACACACAGGAAAAATGCAGAAGCTTCTCTCATGAAACAAGTTGTCCCAAACAAGAAACCAGAGCTAACATGCCCACTTTTATTCCCTGTGGGGCGTGTCAGTCTCTCATCTCAGTCTCTGATTTGTCCTTTCTTTTTACGTTGCATTTCACGCTTTTGCCTGCGTCTTTGCCTTGCATCAAACCAGCATTCCTCGGCTTGATCCTCTGTCAGAGGCTCTGATACGTTCTCCTGATTATCTGCCGACACCT
This sequence comes from Pseudonaja textilis, assembly GCF_049901715.1. Taxonomy (NCBI): domain Eukaryota; kingdom Metazoa; phylum Chordata; class Lepidosauria; order Squamata; family Elapidae; genus Pseudonaja; species Pseudonaja textilis. The sequence goes on from NC_141991.1 coordinate 147,502,678, forward strand.
GAGGCACAATCAGGGGGGAAGATCCTGCCGAGGAGGGCAGTCCTGGGGAGGAAGGAAATTCCAAATCCTCTAACAAAGCAGGCTCAAACCTCAGAGCCAAATCTTCCCCTTCCGCACCATCTGAGTCTGTGTCCTCTAGCAAAGCGGGGTCAAACCTCAGAGCCAAATCCTCCTCTTCCTCATTTACCAAGTCCTCGACCTCTGACAAAGCAGGCTCAAACCTCCGAGCCACAACAGATGTGTATGCCAAGAAGCCTTGGAGTTGCAGTGTATTCTTTTCCCAGCTTCCCTACGTGCACACCCATGCATTCATGCATGCTGCATCCTCTTTTCCCTGGCCTCTGAGCTTGGATCGCGCTGCAGACTCTTCCCCCCAACTCTTGCATGGTTTGTGCTGGGCATCCCAGAGTTTTTCCCATTCTCCCGTGGCACCCCCATGCTCTTTACCTGGAGCTCCCTCCACCTCCCAACACATCTGGAATTATAACGACAGAGAGGGCACCAAGAATTGCTGTAGTTAAGCAACATGATCATGTGATGCCATACTTGATGATCACATCACTTAGCAAGAGAAGTTCCAAACCAAAATGTGGCCGTAAATTGAGGACTTATCTTTATTTACTTAGCAAGTGATTTTATTATGTCATTTTGAGGCAACTAAGTCCTTTTTCTTCGTTATGCAGGTCGGACAGGCTGCCTATTCAGCTTCCAAAGGAGGCATAGTGTCAATGACCCTGCCCATCGCCCGAGATCTTGCCTCGCTTGGCATTCGTGTTGTTACCATTGCACCAGGTAACCCAAACCACCCCGAATCTAAACCCTAGGAGGGAAAATTCAACCTTTTAAAAGGTGTTCAGTCCTAAAATGGCAGGACTATTTGCATATGACCTTGGTCTTCCTCAAAAACTGAAGCCTTACAGTTACATAATATATTACGCAAACTTTCATTTTCATAATCAATTTTGAATGTTTTACGAATTTACTTTATTTTGTTGGCTTAGTAGTTCAAAGGCCTAGTCATCAATCCCTTATCAGATCTCAGATTTTAGCAGTGCATGGCACAAGATTATTAGGAAACTGAACTCCATGCTTAACTCCTGGAGCACCCAGTACGTTATGGGCTACTGCTTAATAAGGGTGACAGTGTGTGGCACCAGGAGCAGCAGCATCCCTGAGCAGTTTTTGTTTCTTCCAGGGCTCTTTGAGACACCTCTACTGGGGACACTTCCTGAAAAAGTTCGGACATTCCTGGCACGACAGGTGCCTTTCCCAAATCGCCTTGGGGCTCCAGACGAATATGCTCATCTGGTACAATGCATAGCGGAGAATCCTATGCTAAATGGTGAAGTAATTCGGCTTGATGGGGCTATCCGAATGCAGCCCTGAGCCATAGCCCAAGTCTGCAGGAGAAAAAAAGATGGTCCTCCTTGGATCATAATCACAGGATTGAAATCAAGGTTGGCAAAAGAAATGATTAACATCTGACTTTCAATAAATCACTGATCAGATATTGTTCTTTTCTTTCATTTGCTAGCATAAGCTCCCCCTGACCTACACACCCCCATTACTAGTAGCCATACTGAAAACTATATTTTGTATGCATCTCCAATTTCTTTTTTAACAGACTTCTGTCTAATTCTGAAGAACAGATTCAATTGTTTCTGGCTAAGGTCACATGATTGTCCTGATTTATTTAATCATGGTTTATCAAACCACAGGTGTCCAGATATCGACAAAAAGTTATGTTGTAAACCATGGTTTGTAGTTATTGATTGCAAAAATCACTGCATAACTTTCAACGAGTAAGTCTGTTAGGGTAACGATGTCTAGCTCTTCTGTCACTGCATGTCTGTATTTGTCAACCCACTTGGTGTGTGTGCGCGCGTGCGTGTGCGGTATTTTTTTTCCGGGCATACTTTCTAATATATTTTAAAGCAGGGAATGAGATGAAAGGTAATGTAAATTGCTACTTCTACACTCTGTAAAAATCAGATTAAAAGCAGTGTTTAATAAATGCAACTTTCAGGGCTGTACATGTTGTGAAAGTGATTTAGAAAACACACTTTAGACTTAGTGCAAGCCCAATACTTTTCTGCTCTTCATTAAAGCAGCCTGAAAATTTGCTTTTTCATGCTTGTGCTGAGGCCTGAAAACAGTCAGGTTGCTTTAATGAAGAGAAAGATAAGGGCCAGGTTAATTATGCTTCTTTTGAATCCTTTTCAAAGTGCACAGAGTTTTGCCCCAATTTTTCAGGGTTTCTGAAGTGTTCTCCCAAATGCCATTTAAAGGATATATGGTAACAAATAGTACATATATCTGGTAAATTGAACTATTTCAATACATAGTTCTTTGGTCTTATGACTTTTCTCAACTATGATTCTGCTCATGTAATATTCATTTCTCTTATAAAGAAGAGTGAGTATAAAATGTCTCAAGATAGCCAAATGCAAAGGAAACCTGGAAAGAGGGGGGTGGAGAACAGAGGAGGAGGAACAGCTGTTCGAAGGGAAGTCCCAAAACACTAGTGGCAGGAAAATTCCAATCCTAGTTCAGCAAAATCTTTCTTTTGAAATAAAATTCAGATCTGATCTGGGGATTTCATATAAGGATTTTATTGCTCTTTTCTTTGGAAAGAATGAATGGTGACTTCTCTGGAGCACAGCGATTTGCTTGGTTCCAGTCATCAACTTATGTTCATACACTGATAGTCCTTGCTTACTGACTGCCTTGGTCAGTGACTGTTTGCAGTTATGATAGTGCTGAAAAAAATAACTACAATCGATGCCTGAATTTATAACCTTTGTACAGTAACAACCCTCGGTCATGTGATTGCCATTACACTGACTAAGCATTGTCCTGTGCCTGGTTTTTGTTCTCTCCCCATTGCAGAGTGGAGAGGATGGAGTGGAAGGGATTACAAGAGAGTAACCATACATCATAGAGAATACACCAGGTGGTGTGCATAGTGTATTTATGGCTGCCAGCGCCACTGCACTCTATTCAATGTGTAGTCCCTATTTTGTGCCTGCTTACTCTCTTGTAAACTCTTTCTCTCCAGATTAATTCCATCCTTGCTAATTATCTCAGCACTGGGATGAGCATTCCAAAGGATGGAGGAATGGCTAGAAGGCAAATTATGAAACTGATTGGTCTTGTTAGTTCCAAATTGGCTATGTAGGTAGGCAAAGGGGCCAGAGCTGAAAAGGGAATGCACAATTTTCCACATATGATTTTCCACTTAGGGACTGCTTTGCTTAAGGACAGAGCTGCCAGTTTCAACTTTGGTCGCTTAACAAGGACTACCTATACTATAAGCACAAATTGGATAAAATACGCCTCATAATACAAGCGCTACAACTTGTATCCTACATGTAAGTTTACAATTGCAGCATTTGCTGGATAATATTGTCACCACACATCTGTCATTTTGGCTTGTTTGCAAATGCAGATAAATGTAAACTTAACCTGGGATTTCCCCATGTGAGGTCAAGAAGTGAACCCTGTGGGGTTTGATCATATGGTGGCTCTTGTTAAGGAGATAACAAGCAAACTATTATGAATAAAATCATCAGGCAATAAATATTTGACATTTGGATTCTTTGAATATGGAGGTTTTGTGTAATGTTTCATATACCAAACATCTGATCTTGAAAGTACCCCTCCCCAAATTGCAAAGCTCTACATAATCACACTGAAACAGGCTCAGGCTACATTTGAGGCAACGGCTGATATCTCTTCTACAGCTACTAGAGATGTCCTTTGTCCATAAGAAAATCAACTTTATTTTGCGTACCAAAACTGTTGCCAGCTGCATCTCCCATCAGCGGCTGCTAGTATTAAATTGTAAATAATAGTGGGCTGTAGGTGCATTGGTATAGACTTCTTTCTCCAGATACTTCAAGCTGTCAAAGAAAAGAATGTAGTCAGATTGCATGGAAAAGATTATTGCCTCATTTGTCCCAGGGCTGAAACCTTCACTGACAGAATTTAATCTAGGAATACATAAAAACCAGACGTGTATAATGCATTTCTATAATTGAGTAACTACAGATAGCCATCTTGATGCCTCTGGTTTCCTGGCTGAGTAGGTGAGTCTTTTTAGACAGTTATGAGCAGCATTTTTTTTTTTAAATGCAGCCGGTGGGGGAAAAAAAGGCTCAGAAAGATATGAAAATGTTTCACTTCCAGTCTGCTTGGTTCCCCCCCACCCCCAGCATATAGCTTTCCATCTGCAGCTTAATTTTGAAGCCAAATTATTATTAATGAAATCTATGTACCTCCCAACAAATATAATTGGTTCACAAATAATCATCATTAATAAAACAATATGGGAATAAACAAGAAGGAATAAAAGAGAGCAAACGAGACAGGAAGAAAAACAAGCCCACACGGCCTAATGGGGCTTTTAATCACTCTTGCCAAAGGCCTAGATGAAGTACCAGGGCTTTCAGGCCTTTTGAAATATCAGCGAGAGGGTGGGGGGTGAGCTGGATCTTGGGGAAGCTCATTCCAGAGAGCAGACATTGCAACAAAACAGGAATATTCTGGAGGCCTTTCAGATATTACTTTTGAATTGGAAGTATCATCTTACCAATGTCTCAATCTGTTGCCCTCTAGACTACCTCAAATCCAGGCAAATGCATTTCACACTTCCGTGGAATCCTACTTACTTGGATTTCTGTGCATCAGCCAATTCTCGGTTGTAATCGTCCAGGCTCTTCTTCAGTTGCTCACGGAAATTCTGTTCTTGCTCCTCCATCTGCATGGCTGCACGAGCTGCCAGTTCCCCCTGTCTGTCCCACTCAGCATCCCGTTGCCTTTCCAGTTGCCGAAGTCTCTGCAGGGGACAAAAGAGGCACATGAAATGTGAGAACAGATCCATAGGAAGGGCAATCCCTGGTTCCCAATTTCAGCACCCCACAAACCGAAACAGGAGATGTAAGCAAGCTATTGTACTATACTCTCAACCTCTGTCCCGCACTGCACATATCTTGATGGAGCTGACATAAACTTCTGTAAGGATTCAATCAGATACAGTGTGTGTGAATCACTTTCCAACACTTGAAACTGCAAAGTATGCGAGAATGGATTATGGCTTCCAAGTTTTGTCACCGACCCCTCTCATACAATTAACAAGCATGGACAAAGGAAATATACTGACTAACGCTAGGCTCAGGGAAAGGAAAAGATAATATACTCTAATACACAAAGATAATGAAGTCTTTTACAAGACCATATTCCTTCCCAGAAACAACTGTTAGGAAAAAGATTCATTACTGACTGACTGGAGTCGTCGTTAGGCTGTGGTTATTAGGTTCATTTGCCTCCATTCTTTTTCCTCAACTAGATTCACAGGGCAAAGTAGCCTGCATGTTTAAGATATTGTCTAGAGCAGCCTTTCTCAATCTTCACAGCTTTTATACAGTATGGGTAGACTTCAGATCTCAGAACTGCCCAGTCCATGTATCTTAAAGTTGCCAAGGTTGAGATACACTCGAGAGAATACAATTTTGTCCTAAAATAAGCTGAGACAATTGCAACTCCGGGATCACTTAAACCTCTCAGCCCAAGTTCAAAGCCTCCGTACAAGCAACTCATATGTCTGGAAGAATTATTCTTCCCTTCCAAGGAAGAAGGGGGAAAACGGTATCTTCATGCCTGTTAAGATCTTACAGCAATATGCAGTTTCTGAGAAGGTTCATGGGGTAATCACAGAACCAGGTTCTCCTCTTCTGCCTTAGTTGATTATGAATTGTTAGCCAGGGACAGGTCCATCCAGGCTAACACAAATAAATACCATATGTTTTTACTATGCACAGGCTTACCTATTACTAGTAGCCCTTGACTTAAAATAGTTCATATCGTGACCATCTGAAGTTACAACAGCATTCTTCATACAACCATTATACCATCTCCATGGTCACGTGATCCAAATTTCTGACAAGAAAAGTCAATCGGGAAGCCAGATTCACTTAACGGTATTACTAACTTAACTGCAGCGATTCAACTGTGGCAAGAAAAGTCATAAAATAGGGCAAAATTCACTTAACTGTCTCACTTAGAAACAGAAACAGCTCAATTGTGGTCATAAGTTGAGGACTACCTGTACCTGTTTTCCCATGTTTGCAGTCATTCCTCCACAGGAACCAATTCTCCTCAGCCCTCCCCTCCTTATCCCTCACCTGGTTTTCTCGGCATTGTTCTTTCTGCATTTGCCACACAGCCTGCAGCTGCTCAGGGCTCATCCCCTTCCAGCGGTCAGTTATCACACGGTGTGGCCCCAACAAGCTTTTAGCAACGCTAGGGTCTTCCAACAGGAGATTGCCAGTCAGATGGTTGTGGATCTCAGCATAGTTATCATCTTGCTCACGCTGCTGGGATACACGTTGCTGCTCCGCAACCTCTGCAGCCTGGTTCAGGGGGCAAAAGAAAGGAGATGAGCTACAAAGGGGCTGGTATTCCTTTTACCCCCCCACTCCACTTAGTCAGCTGTTGGGGTACAGCAGGAACACAAAACCTTCAAACTTTCACCTTTCTTGAGGCAGTGTTCTGGGATGGGGTACAGAGAAATGGCTAAGAGGATCCAAAAGTACCTGGGCTCGGTTAAAATCTGCCAAGGCCATGGCTTTAGCCCTGCGACATTCTTCCTCTAATTGTGCCAGCTCCCAGGCTCGCAAATCCAGCTCTATTCTTTTTTTGCCTTCCAGATTATCTGCAAGGTTGGGAAGGTGTAAAATGGGTGCAGTACAAGGCAATCTATACAAAACATACCCCACTTGATTACGGATTATCAAATTACAGTTATGGGTATTGTTCTTTGCTTATACCTAAATGGTTTGTGGCAGAGCCAGTATAGGGAGCAGGTGGATGTTATTTTTCATAGTAGTAGCTGTAGAGCAAACTTTCCTTTTGTTGACCTCCTACGGATGTGCAGTTCATCCCAACAACAACACTGCTACTTGTTCCCCAATTCAAACGTACCCGCATATTGTTGATCAGCGAGTTTCTTATTCCATTCATTTCTCTGCTCCTCCAGCACAAGCTTGTTGTGCTCCTTCTGCAGTTTTTGGCGGGCAACGAAGTTCAGATCCTCACCAGCAAAGCACTGCATGCTAGAAGGGCCACAGCGTGGGTCATCATCACTCACACGGGCCGGCTGCCCTTTGCGTACCGCCTCAGGGTCATGGATATCCCATTCCCGCCGCGTAGAAGGCTGCTGCTCCCGCTCACGGAACTCCACCAGATCCTGGCATAACTGTTTCTTCCGCTGGTGCTCCTCTTCCTCTAACATCTGGGCAACCTTGTCACACTGCACCCTGTCTGCATCTGTACAAAAAAAGTTAGGACAGCGCAATGCAGTGCACAGTTTATGCCATGTGCCCCTCTGAAATAAAATAGGATGAGCCTTCTGAGTGGGGAGGTGGGGTGGATGCTCTGCACCAAAATTAATAAAAATGTAACCTCCAGAAAACTCAAACTGTGTGGAAATGAAAAACTACAAATCCCCAAGCACACCAAAGCTGTTATGGCTCATTTTAAATAGTTCAGCAGCTGTTATCTTTGGCTTCTGTATTTTTTCCTCGCATATTGCATCCCTTGTAAATAAGTTTTTAATAACATACAGTTGATCCCATCGTCAAAATTATTGCATCCAGTTTTCTATGACTTTATAGATCTGTAGAAATGTTGGGATTATACTGCAATTACAGCAATATTCTATCCAGTTTGAACCGATATGTTTTCATACATTATACTTACCTTTGGTTAATTTATCATACACATCTTTACAAAATTTACTATGTTGCATAAATCCAGTCACAATTTACCGTAGGTGTTCTAGGGCTACTGTCCTTCATCACGAGAAGCTTTCTTTATACAGTGTCTGCTTCCAATTGCTTCCTTTTCAATGCAATAATGGTGTTACTGATTGATCTTTTGTTAATGACTTCCTGGTTCCATGCAAAAGGTGACTTATTTTACTCCATATTACAGGTGGTCCTCAACTGATGACCAACAATAGAATCCAAAATTTCTGTGGCTAAGTGAGACATTCATTAAGTGAGTTTTACCCCATTTTATGACTTTTCTTGCCACAGTTGTTAAATGAATCACTACACTTTTAAAATTAATAACCTGGTTGTTAAGTGAATCTGGTCACCACCTTGACTTGGCTTGTCAGAAGGTTTCACAAGGGGATCACGTGACCCTGGGACCCTGCAACCATCATATACATGAATCAGTTGCTAAGCATCTGAATGTTGACCACACGACCATCCATGGGGAAGCTATAACACTTGTAAGTGAAAAACGGTCATAAGTCACTGTTTTCAGGCATGTTTCATTTGGTCACTAGATGAAGTGTTACAAGTCGAGGACTATCTGTACTTTGTCATCTGCACTGACCTTCCGTTGATTTTCAGCCATAATTGAAATTATGGGGTCAGAAAACACATTAAATGGCACTAAATCAGTCTCACCGTAATTGAAGCAGCATTCTGAGGTTGAATTCTGATTGCATTCTTTCTGGCTGACTTTTTAACTGGACGTGGGTGTTGATGCTGAGAAAGATTTCTATCCCTTTCCCACACCTAACCTCATCCCCACTCCCCAAATGGCAGAACATTTCGACACTACCTACAAGATTTCCCAAGAGTCTCTAAAAAATAGGGTCGTTAACTTCAACCACCCAGGAATTGCTCGTCCCTACATTTACAAAACACAGTGATGAATTAAATGGGCCCTCACATTAAGTCATAATGTGGTTTGTTTTGATTTTGAATGTTGATTTAGCATGGTTAAGTATAGTTCTGTTAATTGAGGCTGATAGGTTATGTTATGTGAAATTCAGACAACCTTATTTGGCCTTGTGATCTTTACAGCTTTGAATGGTGGAGACCCATTCATAGGATATTTTTCCTTTTGTCTACTTGTCAGGGTACTGTTTTTCCTGATAAATGAAGTGTTGGAAGTTAAAACCCACCCCTCTCCTAGAAAAATGAAATATTTTAGGATATATTAAAAAGGCAGAATATTTCCCCTAAAAGAGAAGTAGATACTCAGAGAGGCAGAAACTCAGCCCTGCTACCTTTGTCAATGGGCCATTAAGGCCTGGGGCAGTCTATTCTACATAACAAAGATCTAACTCCCTCAGGCAGAGCCATAATAGAAATTGCCCTTTCATTACATCACCATCCAGCAAGGCTCAACCAAGCCTGGGACTCAGGACAGCCTACAGAGTTTCCCCCTGCATGGCCCCATGGGAGTCTGACAACTAATCAGAATACAAGCTCAAATTCAAATCCCAATAGTGGGTATAAATCAATCTCTCTCTCTCTCTCTCTCCCTCTCTCTCTCCCTTTCCACTCCATGTGCCCTTTCTGCCCAGGAACCCATCCTGTTCATCAATAAACTATCCTTCCAAGCGGCTTCCATGTTTCCAGTGTCTTTTTCCCCACTTGGAACTGAACCCAGAAAGATATTTCTTCCAATAGAAGGTGGGAAGGTTGTGTAAGAAAAGGCACTTCATCTTATGGCACCTCACCTGAGGAACTGTCACTTTAAGCAGGCTCCTCCACCCCTTCATTGCCTAATGTCTTCCTTCTCTGTGTTAATTTTTGTATTTTATTGTTTTTTAATTTATAATTCATGAAGAATTACGTTTGCCATAGGGCAGGCTGCAATAATGCTGCTCCATTGAGCAAATAAGGAACAGAAGCTAAAAGAGAAAGCTATTAATGCTGCATAGGAACTTTACTTAGGATATTGTTGAATAAACATTAGAAAGGAGCTTATCCATTGGAAATAGACATTATAGATAAGTATAAAGCTACATGAAATGTAGTGTATAACTATTCCTTTAAAAGAGACCCGATTTTTCTTGATGGTCCCTTCCAAGAAGCTACCTCACAAAAGTTTCTGAACTATTCTTCTAATTATGGGCATTTCAATGATACAATGCTCACATACATCCAACTAAGTACTTATATACCTCCAAGTCTCTGCATTCATAATGGTTAAGAAGCCAAGGTTATTTTACAGTCTCCAAAATATGAATGGAAATGTACAACCTTTCTGAATTTCTGCAGAATGTTAGCATAGGTACAGCCCTGCTTTGTGACGCCAGATCTATAGATCTGAAGCACACTTCAACTTTATTTCATTCAACCTTCTCCCCATAGAATATGGTTCTAAAGCCATTATCAGTTAAGAAGGTAATATACACTGCTCAAAAAAATAAAGGGAACACTTAAACAACACCATGTAACTCAAGTCAATCACACATCTGTGAAATCAAACTGTCCACTTAGGTAGCAACACTGACTGACAATCAATTTCACATGCTGTTGTGCAAATGGAATAGACAACAGGTGGAAAGCATAGGCAGTTAGCAAGACATCCCCAATAAAGGAGTTGTTTTGCAGGTGGTGACCACAGACCACTTTCTGGCTGATGGTTTGGTCACTTTTGAATGCTGGTGGTGCTTTCACTCTAGTGGTAGCATGAGACGGAGTCTACAACCCATACAAGTGGCTCAGGTAGTGCAGTTCATCCAGGATGCCACATCAATGCGAGCTGTGGCAAGAAGGTTTGCTGTGTCTGTCAGCGTAGTGTCCAGAGCATGGAGGTGCTACCAGGAGACAGGCCAGTACATCAGGAGACGTGGAGGAGGCCGTAGGAGGGTAACAACCCAGCATCAGGACCGCTACCTCCGCCTTTGTGCAAAGAGGGACAGGAGGAGCACTGCTAGAGCCCTGCAAAATGACCTCTAGCAGACCGCAAATGTGCCTGAAACATTTCAGAAACAGACTCCATGAGGGCGATATGAGGGCCCGACGTCCACAGGTGGGGGTTGTGCTTACAGCCCAACACCATGCAGGACATTTGGCATTTGCCAGAGAACACCAATATTGGCAAATTCACCACTGGCGCCCTGTACTCTTTACAGATGAAAGCAGGTTCACACTGAGCACATGTGACAGATGTGACAGGGTCTGGAGACGCCGTGGAGAACGTTCTGCTGCCTGTAACTTCTTCCAGCATGACTGGTTTGGCAGTGGGTCAGTAATGGTGTGGGGTGGCATTTCTTTAGGGGGCCGCACAGCCCTCGCCAGAGGTAGCCTGACTGCCATTAGGTACTGGGATGAGATCCTCAGACACCTTGTGAGACCATAAGCTGGTGCGGTTGGCCCTGAGTTCCTCCTAATGCAAGACAATGCTAGACCTCATGTGGCTGGAGTGTGTCAGCAGTTCCTGCAAGACATTGATGCATTGATGCTATGGACTGGCCCACCCGTTCCCCAGACCTGAATCCAATTGAGCACATCTGGGACATCATGTCTCGCTCCATCCACCAACGCCATATTGCACCACAGACTGTCCAGGAGTTGGGGGGTGCTTTAGACTAGGTGTGTGAGGAGATCCCTCAGGAGACCATCCACCACCTCGTCAGGAGCATGCCCAGGCATTGGAGGGAGGTCATACAGGCACGTGGAGGCCACACACACTACTGAGCCTCATTTTGATGTGTTTTAAGGACATTACATCAAAGTTGGATCAGCCTGTAGTGTTTTTTTCCACTTTAATATTGAGTGTCACTCCAAATCCAGACTTCCATGGGTTGCTAAATTTGATTTCTATTGATAATTTTTGTGTGATTTTGTTGTCAGCACATTCAACTATGTAATGAACAACGTATTTAATAAGAATATTTCATTCATTCAGATCTAGGATGTTTTATTTTTGTGTTCCCTTTATTTTTTTGAGCAGTGTATATGTCCAACTAACTCAAGCGAATTTTATCTATTTATTACTTTCCGAATGCATGGCTCAATAATACAATGCACTTAGGTTGTTTTAAAAATGGATAGAACAAATAAAATATCATAAGGAGCTCAGCAGGGAAGCTGCTGCTCTGTCACCATCTCCGCTTCCTCAATAATAAGCATACTTTATGGAACTATTGTAAACTTAAGGTTTTAAAGGCTTGAAGCTTAAATACCTGTTGAAAAATTTGTGCTAGGATGTACCCGGTCTGTATTTTAAGATACTTGGAGGAAGCCATGCATGTGCTGCTGTGGAAGGGCATGACAGCTTGGCTACAACCCAAGGAATCATGGCATTCTTATTAAATGCTTAAGATGTACCTCATTATTACAAAGACATTTGGTTGTGCACAACTCGCCACTATGCATGACTTTATGCCTCCTTATTTTATCATATACAATGGAAGTAAGATCCCAGACCTTCATGGAAACTATTTCAAAGTTTCACTGCCAATAAATCCTTCTGCCTGAGCACTGTATCCTTGCACACCTTTGATATGATATAAAGCTTCCTTCTTTCTGGAAACTATTTCAGCACTAGTTCATTATTATACCATCCACCTGCTTTTACTGCATATTTTACAATGAAGAAGGGTTGGGAGACCCAACCCTATTTTTCTTGTTATGCTTACTACTTTTTAAATGAAAACTTCAAGTGCAGATGCTGAGCTTAGAAAAAGATGATTAGAAGACAGTGAGGTGAGTTTATTTATTTGGCTTATATTCTGCTCTGGTTCTAAGGTGTTCTGAGCATTTTGCAAGCCTATAACCAATAATTAGGTTAAAACAATATACAATCTTATTAGCATAAATTTCCCAACATCAAGGAATTAGCCACATATATAAAACATTCATCTATCATGAGGGAACAAAAAGAAATGTAACTTCTCAGGCCTCAATTATTGACTGAAAAAGACAGGTTTTAACAGCTCTGGAGAAAGCTGAAAGAGTTGGAGACTGCCTGATACCAGGGACCACCCAGAGGTCCTAGCCCTGAGATCCCTGCAGTTGACGCTAAGGATATGAATCCAGAGAGAGAACTTGCTTTCAAATCTTAATGAATGGACAGAGAAATAGAATGGGGAAAGAGTTCTGTTGTTTTTTCTCCAGCAGACCATGTCAGCAGACTTTCCCCCAGCTTCATTTGCTGGTCCTATTGTACCTGGTTTCCCCAGTTATCACTAGCATCTTATTTTCTTTAAAAACAAAAAAATTATACTACAATTCTATATATGGCTCAGTGGTGGGATTCAATTTTTTTTTACTACCAGTTCTGTGGGAATGGTTTGGTGGACAGGGCATGGCTTGGTGGGCGTGGCAGGGGAAGGATACTGCAAAATCCACATTCCCTCCCCACCCCACTAACCTGCTTTCCAGCTCCATTCTCCTGTGCAGGGCAACCAAAGAAGACCCAGCTGATCAGTTGGGACACAGAAGGCAGGGAATAGATGGGGGCAGGGCCAGTCAGAGGTGGTATTGGCCACTTCTCCAAATGACTTCTCCAGAAATGGTAGAACCGGCTGAATGCCACCTCTCATATGGCTACTCCAGTGGTGGGATTCAATTTCTTTTACTACGGTTCTGTGGGGAAGGCCACCTGTGGTCATGTGACTGGGTGGGTGTGGCTATATGTGGTGGTTTTTCCCCCTTTCGCAGCACCCTCCCGTGTCCCGTTTTTTAACTACTGTGCCTCAGGGAAGCCTCCAGGGAGAAAAATACTGTCAGAAATACCAGTTCGGCTGAACTGGCAGCATTTTTAACTACCGGTTCACCTGAACTGAGCTGAACCGGTAGAATACCACCACTGGCCAGCATAACTATATGCCAAAGTCCTGTTATCTTCCCACTGAAGGTAATTATCTACTCACATTTGCTTTCTAACTGCTAGGTTGGCAGGAGCTGGGGCAAGTAATGGGAATTCAGCCCATCACATGACATTCAGGTTTTGTACCCAGGGCTGTCAGCTTACCAGCTTCTTAATCACTGAGCCACCACATCACCTACACCTCCCTGTAGGGTAATTGTAATATACATACCTCCCCTGAAATTTCAGAGACATAGAGATGAACAATGAAAACAATACAATGAAAACATGGGAAAGGTAGATTTATTGTAACAATGTCACTAAATGATTCTTCACACTTCCCCTGGATTCTCCCCCAAGAGAAGTTCACCTAATGGTTTGGGGATCCTTGGTCTAGAACAATATTTCTGAACCTCAGCAACTTAAAAAATGGACTTCAGTTCCTAGAATTTGCTAGGCGGTATTGGGGAATTCTGGAAGTTGAAGTCCATATATCTTAAAATTGCAGAGGTTGAGAAAATCTCTGTTTTTAAATTAAGGGGAAACAGAATAAATGTGTTTTAAAAACATTGGGAATTATTTCACATCTGCTCTGCTCAAAAATAATTGTCACAAGTTCAATGGAACACTCATAGACTCATGTACAGGATGTCAGTCTTTAAGATTCTTCTCACTGCTCCTAAAGAGTTAAACAAATTTCACTTTGCCAAGACACATGTTTTTCCATAAAATTAACCAAGAATTTAGGGACAGGTTCAATAGAATGGAGCAGACTAGCTTACCAAAGGCTTCTTCTCGTCGCTTCTCTATATTCTCTCTCAGTTTGCGCTCTTCCACTTGCCTCTTCAAGCCTTCTATGTCCACCTTGAGGGCAAGGGACATTAATGACCATGCAGTTTATTAGCAAGATAAAAGTGAGGCAAGTTCCTTGGCAAATAGGATGCTCCCCTCCCACTTCATCCAGCTGCTGTAAAAGCAAAGGTATCTTACGGACTGTATGTTAGGTCAAAATAAGATCTTATATTCCTGAACTTCATTTAGTTCAAAATGAAACTGCAAGACCCTCAACAGGAACTGTTACAAGTTCAAAAAATATCCTAGAAGGCAACAGCAAATCACTTCCACAGGATGGTTAAAATACAACAGCTAGATGGGCACATTCATAAAGTCACTATAAGTGGCTATGCAGAAAGAAATTTATTTTAAATACCAAAATGGCGAAGAAGCAAACATGAAGACTTGCTTTCTAGGGCCATCATATCTATAAAAATCTGAACTACATGGCAGCAATGAACAGTTGGGTTGGTCTTCAAGAAAGGACAGAAGACTTGGCTTTCCCCCGAAGTACTGGAGCTAGTATGAACAGTGATGGGGCGGGGGGAGGGGGGGAAACTTTATTTTAAATTGTTTCATTGTATTGTGTTTTTGTTCACCAGGCAAAAGTTTGGTAAATAAATGAACCTAGATTTTGGCAGTAAAAAATATAGTACTTTTAACCTCTTCCTATGGTTTGGCTTATTTTTTTTCAGATCATCTCTAAAATGGCCTGCTATGTCTCTTATCATCAGAATTTTGCTTGACAAGAACACATTGGACCTGATTTTTAACTATGTTTTTTTTGCAGTTGGCAGTGAGTTATGTTTCAATCTCTTGCTTTAGTGTATTTCAAAACTCCAAGCCTCTTTACTTGTCTCTTTAATTTCCAATTTTATAACATAAATTAAAAGTGGAAAATGTTTGATTTTGACTTAAGAATTTCGGGAACCAAACCAGTTGTCATTTAACATTTGTAAGGTGTTCAGTTTTATAATTTTAACATAGTTTTAACTTTGGATTGAGAACCATCCAGAATTGGTTATAAGATGGGCAGTTACATAAATGGTTTAGATAAGTAAACTTTGATTAAACAATGTCTTAATACTGTGTATCAACCTAGTTTCTCTTTATTATACCTATTTTGTGGAGATACAGTTCAAGCAATTCAATTTTGCGTTACATTTTATGATGTTGAAGGTAAAACTGGAGCCCTATTTTCTTCATATATTATTTCAATAAGTTGGAAGCTAACAGAATCCAAATGTCATGCCACAAAGAAACTCATTTGCTCCATTGAAAATCCAATTCATGGTAATCCTGTACATTTGCTTCAGCTTAAAGTGAACTATAGATTTCCATACATTGCCTCTACACATAAATTTAAATGGAGTTTCTTAACCCTTTTTTCAGTTTTCCACGATACTGTATTCAAATCAGTAACCCGGGATTGGCATCTATTTTCTACAGTAGAATCAGAAATTTCAAATCATGTTTGCTTGGCTTGCAAGGTGTGCCTTAAACACTGTTTTCTAGGTTCTTTTCAGGCATACAAGTAGTCAAATGTCTTCCCATTGCACACCACCAACTGAACATTAGTTTCTCTGCAAAGCCACATTCATATTCAGGAAGGTTAGCAAGCAGATAAAATTTCTATCACAGTGAGCTCCTTTTCGGGGACTTCCAATGGAGGTACCCCTTCTCCCAATGGGCCTATGACAATTCGCTGTGGCCAACTCACCACGGTCAACTCACCACAGCCAAGTCGCCACGACTAACTTGCTGCAGCCAATTTGCCATGATGGGACAACTTGCCATGGTCAACTCACTGCAGGACAAGAGTTACACTTAAATCGAAGAAATGATGGAACAGAATCATTAAAGAAAAGATGCAAAAGGAGGGACAACATGAAATCTGAATGACAACAATGAAAACACTTTTTTTTAAAATTTTAAATCATGGAATTGAATTGATAAATTGTCCTGGGGCGAGTTGGCTGTGGCCAGTTGTCCCATTCCGCCTCCCAATACACCCACTCCGGGAGTCTTACCCCCATTGTACGGTAGCGAGCATTGAAGATGCGGCTCTGTCTCTGCTTCTCCCGGTTCCGGCGGGCTTCAACGGCAGCCGCCTCTCTCAGGTCGGCCTGAATGTCCACCTTATACATCGTTGCACAGTGGGCTGCAAGAAACGTTAGAAACTTCTGACCGGCCGTTCAGAGCGAGAGATTCCCTGTAAACTAACGACCCAGCGATTTCCCTGGATTCTGTGCCAAAGGCAAATGGATCGAATGGGGGGGGGGGGAATATTTCCTTTGCTTATGAGAAAACCCGCAGAAGTTCAGAGTTAGGATCCGTGTAATACAAGATCAGTGGGGAGGCCTGTCGGTGATCCTTTCGAACGGACGGTTTGCAAATTAAAATAGCCTCTAATTGAGAGCACGAGCATCGACTTCAATAAAACTTGCCTCCCGCGCTCCTCTTCCGGCAAGTTTTGTTGATGTCTGGTTTCTATGGCAACTCCTTCGCATTCTCTCCAAGCGGATGTAGTCGATCTACCGGAACGTTGATTTATGCAAATATAGAAGGGCCGTAAAAAGCCTATCAGCGAGCGGCAAAGCGAGCGCGCCTTTGGGCGAAGGCCACCGCTAAGGGTGAACGAGAACAGCTTCGTAATAGCTAACGTCTCGAGAAGGGGACAGCCAATCAAATCTCTGGCGTTTTGAAGGAGGCGTGGCTGAGGCGACGGCCCAGGGAGCGCTCCCGGATTTGGGGTTGAGAATTAGCGGCGAGCTCTCGCGAGATTTTCGGGCGCCCGCCCTTGGTGAAAGCGGGCTTCGAGCCGACGGGGCCGGCGGGGGGGCGAGGTCTCCGAGTGGGCAGCCGAGGTTGCCCTGGGAGCACGTCTTGGGGCCCGCCGCCCCTACGCTTCTCCTGCCCGCTTCCTTCCTTTCGCGACATGGGATTCCTCAAATTGATCGAGATCGAGAACTTCAAATCGTACAAGGGGCGGCAGATCATCGGGCCCTTCCGGCGCTTCACGGCCATCATCGGGCCCAATGGATCTGGTAAGGCAAACCTCGAGATCCGGGTGGGGAGGCGGGAGTGGGGGTGGGTGGGTGGAAGCAAATACTGTTTAAGTTAGCCCAGCACAAGCTACCCTCGGTGGGCTTCGACGAGAGCAAAGCCTGACTGCGACGGTGCTTGCATGTCTGAATGAATCGCTGTTCTCGGTTGGTGGTGGCGGCGGCGGCTTGACCCGGGCAGTTAAACTGGCGTCGGTGAGAACACTATAGAGAGACGGTCAGCTGCTGTATACACACACACACGCGCAACGCGTGCAACGGAGAGGTGCCTGGTTCTTATACTAAGTTGCGTGATTGCTTGGCTTGCAGGGTGCAGCTGTTTGGCATTTGCTGCAGAAAAAAGGGGGAAGGGAAGAATGTCTAGCGGACAGGGATAATAACTACTGTTGTAGCCCTCTTATCAGTGAGTTGTGTATGTGGGCTGCACGCTATCTCAATTCACGCCACATGTTAAATTATGTGATTTATGCTTTAAAAAGTTGTAGGGCTGGAATTTGGCAACATTATTTCAAGATTTATAATTGAACTCTATGACTGAGCATGTGCAACATAAATGCTAGTAATAAACATAAACAATCTATATATAAAAAAGTGAAATACCACTCATGCATCATCACAAAATCTCCTGAACAGTAAAGCCTACAAACTTGAAATTTTGGCACGTATGTTCCTCTTGGCTTCTAGGTGCTCCCTAAGAAAGGATTTTTCAAAATGACCATCAGAGCATTAGTATTTTATATATTATTATTAACATGCTCTGATGCTAAGGAGTTCTACTCCCCCCTCCCCACCTGAAAAGAAATCTGTTCCAAATGCAAAACACAAGCAGAGGAGAAGTTTCAGTTTCAGTTTCAGTTTTACAATAGCAACCACCCTTAGTACAGAACTTTTGAGCTAAGCCACGCCCAGGCTCCTTGCTGTCTCCTTGCTCACATAACAAATATGTTTCAGTTTCCAAACAGCCCTCAACTCACCCACTGACAGGACGCTAGCCAGATGAATACCAATGGATGCTGGTAGGCAGAGGAAGAATCCCCCTCATTTTCCTCCCAAAAACTAAGCCTGACCACATAGTTTCGTAGCGAAGCACGTGTATCAAGCTAGTATGTAAATAAAATTGCGTGGCATGCTTTTTATTTTATTTTTATGTTTTATTGATTCTATTGTATTTTCTTTGTTATGTGCCATCCAGAGTCTGAGAGTTCAGTGGCATACAAGTTCAATAAAGTATTATTATTTGGGCTATAAACTGACTTATAATGAACATAACTTATTTGTGAGAGAGGGAGTAGGTATCAATAAATGCTTTTCTCCAACACGTGATCCATCATACAATTGAGAAAATTAGTATTATGGGGTGAAGGCCTGGGCTAAAATCTGAGTGACAACAAATATTTCCCTCAACACTGTCCAACTATTTACAAAATCTGCACTACTATTATTTTTAATCTTCTCATCACTCTTTATCACCCATCCCCTCCCACTTGTGACTGTATCTGTAACTTTGTCATTTGTATCCTTATGATTTATATGGACTGTTTCCTAGTATGATTTGATTGCTTATTTACCTTATGACTGTTGCTAAGTGTTGTACCTTATGATTCTTGACTCTTGACAAATGTATCTTTTCTTTTATGTACACTGAGAGAATTTACATCAAGACTTGTGTGTCAATCAAACTTGGCCAATAAAGAATTCTGTGTCCATGTCTAAAACATGAAGAAATCATGGAGAGGTTGGGAAAATACCACCTGCTTTTCAACCAAAGGAATTTTTTTATATATATGAGAAATTCTTTTTTAAAAAATAAATTTTATTAAAGTATTACAGCTTAAAAAAACACAAATCATGTTTACAATTTTTGCAATACATTGTGGCATTGTTTTTTTCCGTCTTCCATTATTCATATCTATGTACATCTATACTTTATTCATATTTACATTATATATTATCTGTTATTCCTGTTATCTATTCATAATTTGCACATGCTTAGAAACAATGCTCTTCAAAAATGAGCATCATATAAACACTGTAATACCAAGGCTCGGCAAGTGCTGATTCAAATGACAGTCCAATATTTTACTAAGCACATTGATGTTAAAATACAGTATATGTTTCTTTGTTGTCTTTCATTTAGGCAAGTCAAACCTCATGGATGCCATCAGCTTTGTGCTTGGTGAAAAGACTAGTAATTTGAGAGTAAAGACTTTGCGAGACTTGATTCATGGCGCTCCTGTTGGGAAACCAGCCGCCAACCGGGCATTTGTCAGCATGGTCTACTCTGAAGATGGTATTGAAGATCGCACCTTTGCAAGAGTCATCGTGGGTAAGCATTAAATACAGGTTGGGAAAATTCTTGGGAGATCTAAAATGGAATCCATTATCCCATGTTGCAAAAAGTTGGCGGTTGAATCTTAAGGATTGTAGGGCTGGTCTGTTTTAAAGGAGTGGTGGAAGGAGATTGCTTACCTCGGAGAAATATATACATTTTCAGGGGAAATGGGATTTAAAGCCAATTCCATGGATATGGGATCTGGTGAGTCCCACCATATTGAATAGAGGAATGTTCGTTACATTTCTCTATTCAATATAGCCCCAAATGTAATATAAAAGATATATTTTAATGTAATTGTGTGTGTGTATTTTTGTTTGAAGGTAAATGAAAGTTTTATCTTTTAGGAAGCTCATCAGAATACAAAATAAACAACAAGGTTGTACAGTTGAGTGAATACAGTGAGGAGTTGGAAAAGTTGGGCATTCTGATCAAAGCTAGGAACTTCCTAGTCTTTCAGGTATGTGTATTTTCAAATTTAGGGTTCAGCTGAATTGTTGGTCTCTTAGCGTCCACAGAACAGATTTCAATTCACTGGCACTTCTCTCCTGCTGATTTAACAATGGCAAGTGAAGTGTACAGGTAGTCCTCAACTTACAACCACTTATGACCAAAATTTCTGTTGGAAAGTGAGACCATTGTTAATTTTGCCCTATTTTATGGCCTTTCCTGCCATATTTGTTAAGTGAATCTGCCTTTCCCATTGACTTTGCTTAGCAGAAGATTGCCAAAGTTGATCACATGATCAACGCTGCAACTGGGACATTGCAATCATCATAAATATGAGTCAGCTGCCAAGTGTCTGAAATTTGATCAAGTGACCATGGGGATGCTGCAACAGTCCTAAGTGAAAATGGTCATAAGTAACTTCAAACAGTTACTAAACAAACTGTTGTAAGGCGAGGATTACCTGCATGTGTTTAGACTTGGTTGTATTTAAAATAGGTGAGGTTTACAGAAAGTCCGCAACAACTGTCCCCTTCTCCAATACTGGAAAGATGATGGCTAAACAATTTTTTAGCTTGGTGATGCTCAACCTTTATTTAAAAGAGTGGTCAGGTGAGATTGTACTGTTTGTCATGTTGAGTGCCGAAAGGAAGTCCTGTGCTTTGGAGAAGATAGTGTTGCTGTCCTTCTAAGCTTGGCTTCTAGGAATAGCGACATGTAGGAGAGGCAGATAGAAGTTCAGACTGATTTTCCACATTCCTAATGTTGAAGACATCCATCTCTCAGATGTTGCTTATCATTTACTCCAGAGACAGGTGACCATAGCTGGAAAATAATATGGCAGAGACAGTCCAAATCAGCTATGGTCACCTGTCTCTGGAGTAAATGATAAGCAACATCTGAGAGCACCTGCTGCCTGGCAGTGATGGGAATCCAGAACATCAGAATCATACCTTTGATCCAGATTGTGCTAGAAGAAAGGAGGACATCATATTAAGTCTCATCTTGTCACTTTGGAATATTGAAGGCTGAAAGCTGCAGCTAATGTGGAATGCAGTGGTAGAGGCAGTTATGAATGCACCTCCGTAAATCAGTGTTATACTTCTGCTTTACAAGCTGCATTGGCTCCCAATGTGCTTCTGAGTACAATCCAAAGTGCTGGTCAGTTGCCATCTCTAAAGAGCCCGTTTGGCCTAATCATGAAGGCACCAGGTTGGAAATTGGAGGACCATGAGTTCTAGTCCTGTCTTAATCAGGAAAGCTAGCTGGATGTCCTTGGGCCAATCACACGCTCTCAACTCATTTCACAGGGTGGTTGTTGTGGTGGAAATAGGAAGAGGAAGAAGGTGTATTGGATATATTCACCACCTTGAGTTATTTGTAAAAATAATAAAGGCAGGATACAAGTAAATAAAAATAAATAAAACCCCTATGGGTTATTTGTGGGACAGCCTCCCTGGTTATTTCTACCCATCCCACTAGGTCGGCCAGAAGAGACTCCAAGTCCCTTCAATCAAAGAATGTCATTTAATGGGACCTCAGAAGCCGGCTTTTTCTGTCTTCTAAAACACCATACTGAGTTTAGATTGATTCTAACCTTGCTGGTCTTTCATAAAATACTGAAGAGCTGGATGTTTTTCAGGGCCTGGAGACTGGGAGGTGAGATGGTCTCTTGAGAGATGTCTCTTTAAGGCGAGACTAGAACTCTCAGTCTTCTGGTTTCTAGGCCAGCACCTTAATCACTAAGGTACCCCAACTGTCCTACAGCAGGGGTCCCCAACCACCGGTCCCGGTCCGTGGAACATTTCCTACCGGGCCGCCAGTTTGCTGGGCGCCGCCATCTTGTTTGACGAGAAAGTGCTTCTGGGTGAGCTTTTCCGGTTGGAAAGCGGCGTTTGGGTCCTGAAGGAATCCTCGCGCCTTAGTTTCATTGAAGGGGGGGGCTTCGAATGAAACTAAGGCACGAGGATTCTTTCAGCACCCAAGGCAAGGCGAGCCGAGCAACCATCCTGAAACCGTCCCGAAGTGAAGCTCATCGACAAAGGTACAATGGAGGAGTTGAAGGTGGCGGGGAGAAGCGAGGGATGGCTGGCTGGCCGGTCGCTCGGCTCGCCTTGCCTTGTCATGTGTGCTGATGCCGGTACCGGGCCGCGGATCATTTTGTGATGTCGGTACCGGGCCGTGGCACAAAAAAGGTTGGGGGCCACTGTCCTACAGAACAAGTTGTTTTGTTGGATTCCTCTTCAGTGACCAATGTTTGTTTTTTCTACTTTGCTAATATTGTGTTTCATTATTAACATATTCTTAGCTGAGTCACATATATGAGATGGGCAATTATATTCATAAATTAAAAAATTTCCAGGGTGCTGTGGAGTCCATTGCAATGAAGAATCCCAAGGAACGCACGGCCCTCTTTGAAGAGATCAGCCGCTCGGGAGAGCTGGCTCAGGAGTACGACAAACGCAAGAAGGAGATGGTCAAGGCAGAGGAAGACACCCAATTCAACTACCATCGCAAGAAGAACATTGCAGCAGAGCGTAAGGAGGCCAAGCAGGAGAAAGAAGAGGTAACGTCATAAGCTGCTTTTGTTACCATTGTTAAATCCCATCTTTTATCTGGGAATTCTCAGAGATGCACATGGAGGCTTTTTCCTCATTTTATCCCTATGACAGCACCGTTGTGTACGAAAACCAAATCACTAGCTCACATTTCCTAATGCGCTCTGAGGTTCTGTGGGAACGTGACTCTGATCCAGTCTGACATCTTAACCATTGTATCACACTAGCCATTCTTCCATCGTGGATTGGTAGTGGAGTCCCCTCTGTTTACATTGCATTTGATTAAAGTGGAAATTTAGTTCAATGATATGCTATCCTTCTGTTTCCATCTTCTTTCCTGTTTTTGGTTTCTTGTGGGTTTGCCCTAGTATATGATATGAATGCAATATTTGGCCACTGTAGGTTACAATTATGGGGTATGTCACTTAACATAAGTGAACCAAGGAGTAATAAAATTGTGGCTTAATATAACATGTGGACCCAATCTAAAAGCTGTTACCTAAAGTGTATGAAGTTACTATTGCTAAGGGTTCTTTTGAAGGCTGTCTTTATATGGAATTTAAGCTTATTTAGACTATGTGGTATATTCAGTGCTTTCCTTTTTGGGAAACCAGGCAGATCGATATCAGCGTCTAAAGGATGAGGTTGTGCGAGCTCAAGTCCAGCTCCAGCTCTTCAAGCTGTTCCACAATGAAGCTGAAATTGAAAAGCTAAACAAGGAACTGGGATCCAAGAACAAGGAGATCGATAAAGATAAGAAGCGCATGGACAAGGTGGAGGATGAACTCAAGGACAGGAAGAAGGAGCTGGGCAAGGTCATGAGAGAGCAACAGCAAATCGAAAAGGAGATCAAGTAAGGTCTTGGCTTTAGGGGCTATCGGAATTCAAGATCATGGGATCTGCATCATTTTATATTACAACTCTAGGTCTCTTCACAGAATAAGAAGTCAGTTTGACTGAGTTCATCTACAGCTCAGTGAACTCTGAAAATACTTCAATTCATTATTAAGGAAAAAAAAAATGTGGAGCCTGAGACTAGCCATGTGCAGTCTGACCTTGACTTTGTCTGTGTCTGTGATGCAGAATCAAAACACTTATAAAGACTAGATAGTGTGCAGAATGAGTAACTCCAGAAACTAAGCTACATTATCTACTAAATTGGATGGTTCAGGTCTGAAACTAAAATGACATCTTTCTGTTTGAAAGAATTCTGTAGTATTTATGAGTGCTTATTTTAAAAAGAATGAAACTTTGTTTCATTTATTGAATTTATTCGCTGGCCATTTTTTCACAGGGTAACTTTTCATTTATATTTCTAAGGCAATGCCTGCTGTATTATATTTATCATAGAAAAATATTAACAAGCGTGGATTTAGATCTGCTGCTTGTGCTCATTGACCATCAATACATAAATGATTGTGGTTGACTTAAGACTTCAATTATCTTTGCATATTGCTCTGAGTTTGTCTTCTGCTGAATTTTGTAAGTGCGCCTAGTATGCTGGTATGATTTTGATAACTAGGGGACAGCTATGACATCAGATATTTATTTTTAAAGAAGAATAAAAAATTGATGTATTTTTAGTTCGACAATTTGACCTGGTTAAGCATGAGGTTTAAATAATTTGGAGGTGTGGATAGCACTTGCTGATCCTGTCTGGGAAAGAACAGCAGATGTTTGCATCTCTTGTATTGGCCATGATGCCTGACAGCAATGGAAACTAATCAAAACCTCTGGAGAGTACCAACTTGCCTACTCCTCTCTTAAATATACCTTTGGTTTTTATTTCTTATAAAGCTAGTAGTCAAGTTTTTAAAATGTTAGTTTTTATATAATATAAATTATTTGGACCTGTAGAATATGATTTCTAATGTTTTCACTTGGAGGAGGTATTCTAATTCAATGGCTTGTGTGGGGGCATATCTGGTTTAAACAGAGAGCCTATATTTACTTTAGAGTGACAATTTAGAGTGGTGGTATGTATTTGCCCAAAATAAAAGAAAAGTTTTTTTTGACAGGGAAAAGGATTCTGAACTGAATCAGAAGCGACCCCAATATATCAAGGCCAAAGAAAATACTTCTCATAAGATCAAGAAACTGGAAGCTGCAAAAAAGTCCCTGCAGAATGCACAAAAGCAATACAAAAAGCGTAAGGGTGACATGGATGAGCTAGAGAAGGAGATGTTGTCAGTGGAGAAAGCCCGACAGGAGTTTGAAGAGCGCATGGAAGAGGAGAGCCAGAGTCAAGGCCGTGATCTCACTCTAGAAGAAAATCAGGTGCGACCAAAGGCCCGTGAACCCACTGAATGAGATCTTCTGGTTAACAGTATTGCTGAAGAGCATTAGGGTCTTTGGTTTTGATTTTTTACAAAGCCAGTAGTTAGAAATAAAAGGATTGTTAATTTAAAAAAAAAAACATTGGTTTATTTATTTTTACACACACGCACACACAATTTGAGCCTGTAGAATGTGATTTCTAATGTTTTCGCATGGAGGGGACAGAAATTGGTTCTATGTATGTTTTGATATTAGTAAACCCTCCCAAGAGAGTACATAGCATGAAAAAAATATAGGTTTCTCTGCAGACTGGGCAGACTGGGAAAAAATGAGTCCAAGTCAGAAGCAGGCTAAAATTAATTTAATGTTGGGACAATGATATAAAATGTCCCTAGAGAGATGGTGCCTTATGTGCCATAAGATAATGTTGAAGTGGGATGTGACATTGTGATGAAAGTACTCTGATTCTTTGATGATTTTTTTAGACTATGATATTTGAAAGCCAACCACTTAAAATAATCTATGTATTTCTGTATAGTCTAACCTCAGAGTTTAAAATCCACTATAACAAAATCTCAACAGTTTGAATTGAACTCAATGATGCCTAACTAATTAGCTAAGAAAAGAGGAGTGATTTGGATTTCAAAAAGCAGAAGTCATAATTGGTTGGGAACAAAATGCTGTGAAATAAGGCTGTGAAAACCTACCTAAATCCAATGAAGAGAAGAGGTTTATCTTCCTTGATCAGCCATCCGGGGCCCCATTGCTATCAATAAAATGCAGTTTTTAA
This sequence comes from Pseudonaja textilis, assembly GCF_049901715.1. Lineage (NCBI taxonomy): Eukaryota > Metazoa > Chordata > Lepidosauria > Squamata > Elapidae > Pseudonaja > Pseudonaja textilis. Next base: position 147,528,607 of record NC_141991.1, read on the forward strand.
TCCCTCCCCCTCCTACTCCAGAGACAGCTCTGTAAGTTTGGGGATAAGAGAAGGAGCTTGTAGATGGGTTGAGAGGCAGTTAAAACTGAATCATAATTTTGCACGTAGCCTTTGTATGTTTTACTGTAGAATAAGATGCCTTTTCATATTCTTTGTAGATTGGGTGGGCTGAAATAAATTATGAAAGAAAGAGATCTAATTAAATTATTTTGCTTGCTTTCATCAAATAATGGATAGGTAAAAAAATACCATCGTCTGAAGGAGGAGGCCAGCAAAAGGGCAGCCACCTTGGCTCAGGAATTAGAGAAGTTCAACCGTGATCAGAAGGCAGACCAAGACCGCCTGGATCTAGAAGAGAGGAAGAAAGTAGAAACAGAGGTCAGCACTCTTGTGTCTTGGCTGGTTTTTTTTCTTCTTGCTATAGCAAGCACTTTTCTTGAAATTAAACAAAAAACTTTGCACCCAGTTCATCCAGTTTCAATACCTCAGATTTACTGAATTTATTTTATACAAACTGAGTAATATTTATTTTAATTTACATTTGTTTTGTTATTCTAACAAGGAAGAAAACAAACTATTTTCCCCCCAGCCATATCATTATTTCTGAGTTCTGAAGTCTAGCTTTACAATTAGGAGAGTAAGAGAAAAAATGAAACTGAAATGTCCCCCAAGTGCCTTATTTTATTATCTCTTTCCTGCATCCCCATAAACTGGTCCATGGAATCTACTCTCATATTGTTGCCCTAAAATCTACTTTCTGTATCTTTCCAAGTTGTGTGGACATTTCAGGTGTTCCAAAAATGACAAGTTGGATTAATTGCTTATACTTGCATATGTATTACATATAATTTGAAATGTTAGGTGAAAATGAAAGTGACGGCCACCTTGAGAGCCTGAAAAGACTGAATGTAGGTCAGTCTTAATTAGGCCAATATCATTGAGGCACTGTTAATAGAGCAGCTGAGAAATGGTGATCTGTATGGTTTTGACTAGCTTTTAGAGAATTTGATGTCCACTTTCAAACATTCCAGCTGTAAATGTTCTGCAGAAAATGTTCTGCAGAACTATGCAGAACCCACAGGCTTTAGAAGAAAGTACCAAGAGTAGATATACTACTGGACCGTTGATGAGGAAGTGTGAAGAAAATCCACATCATGCTGCTGCAGCAGCATCTGTTGAGAACAGTGTCCCAGATTCTTGTGATAATGATGGATTAGCTTGAGCAAATTTCCAAAGACGTTTGACAGTGTCTTGTAATATATGGTATGATGTATACCTTTTATGACATTCTCTCCGTGGTTGTCCTTATTTGCTTCATCCTTTTGTTCCATTTATTTCTTGCCCACATAAAAAGATAAAAGTACCTTCGGTATGACCCACTTTAAGTGTAACTGCCCAATGTATATGGATGAGGTCATCTAGATTTTTCCAATCTGATGCTGTCCAAGTGAGTTGGACTATGATTCCTATCACCATCAGGGAGCAGCATGCTCACAATTTGGCTAAGGAAGTGTAATCCAAGGCACATGGAGCTGCCAGGCTGATATTTAAGGGTTCTGTAGTCTAGAATAACTCTCATTGTTTTAGACCAGAGGTTGCCAACCTTTTGGACCTCAGGGACCACTGACTGGTTCTGTGGGCGTGGCCTAATTTGTGGGTGTGGCTTGGTCATGTGACTGGCTAGGCATGGCTTGTATGTAAATATTATAAATATTTATATAAATATTGATTTTTTTTTATAAAAAAGAGAAACTTTTACCTAAAATCAGGCAAAGCAGGCAGATTGAGTTGCTCACAGAATCATTCAGTGATCTATCTGCCATCGGCTAGCTCAGTCACTCAATTTTTTTTTGCCGTGAATGCAAACCTTCAGTCCTAAGGGAGGTTCGTCTGCGCTTAGCTAGAAAGCAAGAAATACAACCATTTCCTGCTTCCGAGCTAATCTAAATCTCCTGACACAGCAGAACAGATGATGGTCGGAAAAAGGAAAAATAGCAACTTAGCTGACAAGTTTGCCGGGTAAGGAGTGAGTGGGCGGGGAGGCTTCCCGCGGGCCATGTGGGCTGAGCAGCCTTGTGTTTCTGGGCAGCCTGGATTAATTACTTTGGGTGGGTGCTCTGGGAGTGAGATTTCTCTGCGGCCCACCAAAATTTTCTCAAGGCCCACCAGTGGGCTGCGGCCCACCGGTTGGCGACCACTGTTTTAGACTACAGAACCCTTCAATATCAGCCTGGCAGCTCCATGTGCCTTGGATTACACCTCCTTAGCCAAATCGTACTAACTTGAGAAAGACAGGATTAAATATTCTTGATTCTCATCTTATTCTTTTGATATATCTTATAATGGTGGTTCTCATCCAAAGGAGTCAAAACCCCATGCTAGATACTGAGGGATATAGTCCTGGTATTTGCTGATGTGTGTCATACTCAATCTTTTCCATAGGCCAAGATAAAGCAGAAATTGCGAGAAATTGAGGAAAACCAGAAGCGGATTGAAAAGCTGGAGGAGTACATTGCCACTAGCAAGTAAGGGTCAGGAAGAGTCAAAATCCTTGTAATAATATGGGCAGGGGTTTGAATCACAGCATGGAAAGGAAATGAGGAGTTTGATTTGAAAGGGTCGCTCTGGTAAAGAGTATAAGTGCCTAAAACTCAAGAGTTACTCCACTGCTTTGTCTTTACTTCTCCCTTAGGCAGTCCTTGGAAGAGCAAAAGAAGCTGGAGGGAGAATTGACAGAGGAAGTTGAACTGGCTAAACGCCGCATTGATGAGATCAATAAGGAGTTAAATCAGGTGATGGAGCAGCTGGGGGATGCCCGGATCGACCGGCAGGAAAGCAGTCGGCAGCAGCGCAAGGCAGAGATCATGGAAAGCATAAAACGTCTCTACCCAGGCTCTGTGGTAGGTGATGCTTCAGAACCAGGCCCCAAAGGTCATTGGGCTGGGTGTGGGCTTAGTGCTCCAGAATAAAAATGAGGTTGGAGTGTTTTCCCCTGCCTACCTCCTCATTTCATTTCCTTGTTTTCCTCAGTATGGACGCTTAATCGACCTCTGCCAGCCTACCCAGAAAAAATACCAGATAGCTGTCACAAAGGTGCTGGGCAAAAATATGGATGCCATCATTGTTGATTCAGAGAAAACTGGCCGGGACTGTATCCAGTACATCAAAGAGCAGCGAGGAGAGCCTGAGACCTTCCTGCCTCTTGATTATCTTGAGGTGAGGCAAACTTTAGCTGATTGGATTAGAGCAGGGGTGTCAAACTCACGCCATGATGGCAGTGTAATGTGACCTATCGGGACTTTTTCCCCCTCTGCTAAATTGGGCGTGGATGTGGCCAGCGTGTAACACATCTGGCCCGCAGGCCAGGAGTTTTGACAGTTTTGGATTAGAGCTTTTCCCAGCAGGTACCCAGCTTTCAGTTCTATAAGCTGCAGCTACTCTAGCAAAAGCTGGGTGGAAATTACCAACATATCCTGGGGGCTTCAGGCTGGGAAAAACCGAGTTAGAATTTCTGTTCACACAAAAAGCCCAGTGGACAACCTGAGGTACATTCTTGATTTCTCAGCATAATTTGGTTAAAAGCAATGGTGATGACAAGCAGTAAGCTCCTATTTTTTTTAAATCACAGTTTGTCAGTAAAAGAATGGTGAGTTTATTGACAAATAAAACAAATATTTTTTTTATTTTTGGCAAGGTATACTTTTTCACGTTTCTCTTTTGCAGATGGGCATCCAAATCTTCCCCAGACAGTCTTAATTAAAAATATGGTTTGATGCTATTGTTTTAATAAAGATTTAATAAAAGTAAGGAGCAAAAAAGACTGGCATTCTGCCTCTCCCTTCTGAGTTCTGTGCCTGAGCTAAATTTATTTGGAGTCAACAACGGAGCATGAATTCATTGCTTCTGTGTCCCTGCCCTTCTTCAGTCTAGATTGTCCATACAGTATATGGGGTCAGCCTAATAATGCCTTTTCTATCTCACACTCCCAGGTGAAACCCACAGATGAAAAGCTCCGAGAGCTGAAGGGAGCCAAGCTTGTGATTGATGTGATTCGATATGAGCCTCCTCATATCAAGAAGGCCCTTCAGTATGCTTGTGGCAACGCCCTTGTGTGTGACAATGTGGAAGATGCACGTCGCATTGCCTTTGGTGGGCACCAGCGGCACAAGGTCAGAGCAAATTTACCCAACATGCTGTAGGTAGACCATCATCCTCTCCCAAGCATTGTATTCCATTTCTTCAAATATATGTGTTTCTGTGAGTTGTAGGAATATATGCTTAGAAGAAGTGCTTAAGTTTATTTTGTATCATCCACTGTGGCCACACCTTGCTGACCTTTGCAAACCTGGTTAATACTTGTGTGGGGACCTTTTGGAAATCCCAGGGCTTTAGTGTAGATTGAGAAAAAAGTAAATGGCCAAGAAGATTAAATAGATAAATCCATAAGGCCTCCAAGAGTAAAATTTACCTCAAAGGAATCCTGATATTTTTACTTTTAGCTGCAGATGAAGCAAATCACCATCAGTGAAAATATTTGTGTTTGCTATATATTTGCAGATCTCTTCCTTTGCAACTAAACATTCTGGAAAGTTGTTCGTATTCAAAAAAATTAAAAATAAAGCATGTAGGATTGGGAGAATGGACTGAAGCTGCCATCCCTAAGATGAAGCAAGTATGTAAGCAGGATGGACAAAAGGCAGGAAAAGATCCCCTAGGGGAAATAGTTAGGAAGGTATCCAGTCCTTAAGGAATCAAAGGAAAACACGTCTGAGCCAGACAAAAGAAATTGGGCCTGAGCACATGCGACCCCACCCCCTTCCCCATGTCCCATCAACAGCTACCAGACTTGAGAATCAACCAAGCAAGGACTTTGAGAGGTAAAAGGGTCCTGATGTCTGCCCACTCTTGGAGTCCCCTTTAATCCAGACTTAGCAGTTTTCCTCCCTCTGCCTCGGGCCTGCCAGTCTCGTTGAGAAGGATGTTAGTAAGTGGGAATGAGTCCGTGCATGTGTGTGTGCACGTGTATGTATGGATGTATGGATGTGTGTGTTGTAACCAGTTATTTTAAATTCACGTGTATTCTAAGGAACTGGTTGTGCCTCAGTGTATGGTGAGTGTATGGTAAAGTGATTTGAGGGTAGCTGTTCTCCAGGGCTGCAAATGTGTCCATAAGCTATAATAGAATGATGAATCCTCTTTTCAGTTCCCTATTTTGCATTTGTACAGAGCTGCACAATAATTTTTGCCAGGTCTTCGTTGAGTATCTTTAGAGAAATTTTGGTTCTCAGCCTTTGCTAGCTGGGCCTCTGTCAGCCAAGACCTCATCTTTTTTTTTTCCTTGTTACAAAGTGCTATGTTTTTTCATTCCCTCACTTTTCTTTCCTTGTTTCTGTTGCAGACGGTTGCACTAGATGGAACCCTGTTCCAGAAGTCAGGGGTGATCTCAGGAGGTGCCAGTGATCTGAAAGCCAAGGCCAGGCGCTGGGATGAAAAAGCTGTGGATAAATTGAAGGAGAAGAAGGAGAGACTAACAGAGGAACTCAAGGTTGAACCTGCTTTTGAGTTGTAGAAGAAGTCAGGCTGTCTGTCTGTGTCATAATGTCAAATGTGCAGAATTTGACTCAGTAGAGGGCCACTGAAGGTTTTGAAATGCATCTTAATCTATTACAGGTTATTTCAAGAAACATGTTGCTTTATATGGAAAGTGTTTTGAATGGAAAAGTTGGCCTCAAAGTCTATAGGCAACATTAGATGCATTTTTATTCCTTCTGATGTTAATTGGCAGCAATGCCTTATTATGGTCAGTTAAAAATTGTTTTCCCCAATTGAGGGCAGAAACAACATTCTGACTGTATTGTTAACAATAAACTATAACTCTGGCTTAGAAGCACCATGCGCTTCCTCCTGCCATGCAACTACAAGAAAAAAATAAATCTGGTTTTTATTTTTTATTTAACACATACTTGGCTTGTTGATTTAAAATTAATATTAGCTTCTAAACAAACAGCATTGTGTCTTTATGAATACAGTTTATTGCAAAATTGAAATTTCAGCTATGCATTAAGGAATAAACCAGACATTTGACAAAAATTAAATCTTGAAAGTTGCTGCTCCAGGTTGTACAGGAGAACAGTGCTCAAGTCCAACATATTTTACAGACATGTCCTTCCTTGTGTATTGTTGTAATGACGAGGCAGTCGAGGTGTTTGATCATGATCAAATGAATCATGATGACTTTATTGGAGTCTAGTCTTACATTTATACACATTTTTAGTAATCCTCTAACATTGGTTAACTTTGGTTGTTGCTCAACTTTCATTACTGTTTAGCATAGTAATTAATTATCTCTAGTTAAAGTCTAACATATGTTTACTTCCTCTCTCTAATCCTTCTTTGCATTTAGTGATTTTGTTTGCCTGAGTTGTATTTGCTTTTGTCCTTATCTGAGGTTTGCCATCAAGATAATGACTTTCCTGCAATTACAACTCTACAGTGTATATTAGTAAATCATAGTTTACTATTACACATACATTCATATTTAGACACAGTATATTGTATGAAAATAATTAAAATAGTCACATTCTAGAAGAGCCTAAACTGTTGTAAAACTGAAATGTGATATACTTTATAATTGATTGTATCTGGGGCAGCACATTTCTAGTTTTATTTATGGTAGATTTATTGTAATGCAGCACTTTCTGTTTAAGATCTCCCTGTTTTGATGAATTGCATAAACATCTCAAATAAGAAAACCTTATCTTCATTGTTTTCCTGTTAAAAATTGTTCACTTTATAATTCAACAATTCACACTTCAGCTGTGTGAAATACAATTCATTATTAATTTTCCAGATATTATTCCTGACATCTAACCACTTACTTGCCTTAGGTCAGTCTTTGCATTCCATTTCTTTGGATTTGTTTAATTTGGGTCATTACATCTCCCTTCTCCAGGAACAAATGAAGGCTAAGCGTAAAGAGGCAGAGCTCCGTCAGGTCCAGTCACAGGCCCATGGCTTGCAGATGCGCTTGAAATACTCCCAGAGTGATTTAGAACAAACCAAGACCCGTCACCTCGCTCTCAATCTTCAGGTATGACGGTCGCTTGCTGGAGCTAGACTCTGTTTTAAAACCTCCAACTTCCATTCAGCTCCACGAATCATGTGAGAAACTAAATCTTTTCCCCCTGTGGACTAATGCAGCAAATGGTGAATAAGGGAGAACAATGTGCAGGAAATTGGTAAGGGAGCCTTAAATCATTTGGAAGGAACTGATAAGAAAAAAAAAATCAATAGGATTCTTCATCACTACTCTGTTTAATTTGATTTATGCTGCATAATGTAGTATCAGTGCCAATTGAACCCAGCAGAAGCCATTTTCCTGGTTCAGCGTTGCAACACTGTATGGGAAGGGGGAGGAGGTTGGAATGTATTATACAACACAGAGCTTTCTCACGAGAACCAAGGTTCTCATCCAAGGTTGTTGGCAATGGAGGAAGGAGGAGATGATTTGCAGGAGAAGCCCGCCAATTAACCTAATTGGCCAACGTTATTTATGACACGGGGGAAGGGGTCATTATTGGTTTTAATTAATACTGTGACCATGGAAAAAGTCAAGAGTTAGCTTTCCTTCAAAGTCTGCCAATACGATTTACCCAATAAAGAAATTCTTTGAGGAAGTGCCTGACCTCAGAGGTCTGATTTGCTTGGGTTCGTTAGTTGGAACTTTTACATGTAGCAGAGCTAGGGGGCATAGTTAAGCAGGTCATCAGCTTTGAGTCTTTACATTCCCACAAATGGTCCAAGTCCAATCCTTCCTGAATTCCATTGACCCTTATCTGAGCCATGATGGCACAGTGGTTAGAATGAATTATTGTAGCTTGACTTTGCTCACTGCAAGGAATTTGATCGTGACCAGCTCAAGGTTGATTCAGCCTTCCATCCTTCCAAGGTCAGTTAAATGAGAACCCGGATTGTTGGGGACAGTATGCTGACTCTATAAACAGCTTAGAGAGGACTGGAAAGCACTGTGAAGTGGTATATAAGTTTAAGTGCTATTACTGGCACCAATTTAGTGTTGAACTTTAACATAGGCTTGAATAAATCTTCTAGGCTATAATCTAATGGATTATCCTAATTTTTTTTAAATAAAGTTTTATTTGGGTTTTCACACATACAAAATACAAGGAAAACATCTTTTTGGAAATAGCATGGTCCCAGGTTGAACTTCTTTATACAGACACAAAGCTCAATTTTGTGCTCCTTTTTGTGTTCTATTCCATGTCTTATATTATTCTACATTTTCTATATAGTTTTTCCCCTCTTTTAATTTTCTGAATTTTATTTTGATTATCTCATCTCAGTTCAAATCATTATATTTATACTTTTGTCTGTTCTGTTTCAATTTCATATTTTCTTTTCTCATTAAACAAATTTTCTCCTGTAGTTATTAATTGGAGTATGACACCTTTATATCTTTTAATTACATTCATTCAACTCTTATTTAAACTTCAATATATACCTTAAGGTTATGACCTTCAATATAATACATAATACATAACTTCCAATCGAATTCTGCTTGGTACATTCTTATAATACACACTATATTCTTAAAAAAAAAAGATTGACTATATGTAATTATAAATCCTCATTCCATTCCAATTCAGTTCTATCATTAATAATCATTAAAATCTTAACATCTTTAACACTTCTTTTCAATTAAATACCATACTTAAAGACACATATAATCTCCATAATTAATTTTTCCCTTATTTCTCTTCACATGTTTTATAAATCATTAAATATTCATTTTGTTACATTTATTTATTGACAAGCATTCCACTGAATTACGATAGCTATTTTATCAAACATTTTAATCATACATTTTTTCATATTTTCTGAAGTTATTTCTATTTCTAATATAACAATACTATCTTATGTATCTTTGCAGAATCCCTTTTTCCATTAAATTTTCACCCATTATCTCTAAATAAGGCCTTGTTTCTCTATATTTTGTTTCTGTCCTTTCTAACTTCTTTTCCTTTCTTTCTTCCCTCTCATCTTCTCCCTCCCCTTTCTACCCCCTTGTCTCTCTACTTCTAATTCTCTCTTCTGCATTTCCCCCTTCTGTTGCTTTCTGATTTTATACTTATTTTTCACTCTATTTTTTTTGGAGTTGTTTTTCCCAATCTTAAACTTTCCATTCTCTTTCCCCCCTTTCCTTTCCCCCCCACATCTAAGATTACTTGTTCATTAAAGATGGCTTCTTCGTTATTGCATTCTTCTTGTTCTGCAGGCATTTCTTGTTGTTTCTCATAGTTCCAAATCTCCATTTCTAAAAACTGAAATACAAAGCCAAAAGAACCTGTCCCTTCTTGTGCATCTTCTTGGTACTTTTTAAGTTCCATTTTCAGTTCTTCTAAAAGTGGAGCCATTTTAAACAATTTTAAACAACCACCCGATTGATTTTAGTCATTCAAATACAATAACCAAAAATCCAGAAACCATCAAGTAATCCAAATAGTCCCAAGTTATTTCTTCTTATTTCTTTTTCCACTTTCTCTTCCTGGGGTTTTTGTTGCGATATTTCAGTTAAAATGTATCTTTTGGAAGTCTTGTTGAGATTTTGCTGTAAGTTCTTTTTAATTCCAGGCAATCTTCTCCCTTCCAGATCCTGCCCTTTTATTCTTTTTCTCTCCTTTCCTATTTTCAAAAGCTTTTGATTATCCAGAAATCTTTATGGTCCCTTTGACTTTTTATTTTCAGCATTAGATGCCTATTAATGTCAAAGTGGATTTTTTTCCAATTTCTTGCTTAAGTCTCTTAGCTGTCAGTATAAGAAAAGGAGAAAAAACAACAACAAATCTTTTCCCTTTTCTCTCTCCTTTGCAGCTTAAAAATCTTCTTAGGGAACAATGATTTTTTTTTTAATAGTTTCAAATCAAGGGCACCTTATTTGTTGCTTTTGCTGTTTGACCCGGTCAACCAAAACTTTCTCTTCTTATCTTCCTCCTGCACATTCTTTTCCAGTCGAGTTCTTCTTTGTGGTGGCCATTTCTGACTACCGCTACAACCGCCTTCGGGAAAGGAAGTAATGGCCAGCTGGGGAGGAGAGATGCAGCTCTCCTCAACCCTGCAGGCAGTCTCCCCCTTCTTTACCACCTCTACGGGGTGGCTTAGCCCCGAAACCAGCCACCTCGGGGCGCTCCAGCGGCAAGCACCGATCGAAGCCTCACAGAGATGAGGCTTCAGTCTATTGCCGAAGAAGCTCAAACAGGAAGTCCTGGATTATCCTAATTTTTTGCACCTGACATTAATTAGCTGATGGTGCGCTTAACTCCACCTCCTGCTCTTCTCTACAGAGGCTTTTGAGCTTACATTTTGTAAAATATTTTTATCCTATGATGTTCTTTATAGTTTTGCAAGCCTTAAATTCGGAGAAATAGTTTCATGATTGAAAAAACATGCAAAAATAATAATTCTATTGGTTATAGACAAAGTTTTAGAAGGTTAGCAAGTATATTAGATTCTCTATTGCAAGAGATGAAATGCTCCCATAAAATGTTGTTCACTAATCTGAAAAGGAGAGCCTGGACCTGCAGGCAAACGCGAGGATGAAGAAATGCCAATGATGAAATGCATACTATGCATATATGTTCAAAAGATATAAGATGCCATTTTTCCAAAAGATCAAAATGTTAGTTTTTCCATATAGAAAAAAAGAAAAGGGAATTCTGTCAGCAGTTTCTTATTTCTTCTGAGCTCTGTTTTGATTCAGTATTATTCCCAACAGGAGAAGTCCAAGTTGGAAAGTGAGCTTGCCAATTTTGGGCCCCGCATAAATGACATCAAACATATCATACAGGGGCGAGAGCGCGAGATGAAGGAGCTCAAGGAAAAGATGAACCAGGTATGGTGGATCAGCCAAAGAAGCATGGCTTAAAACAGGAAAGACAGGTGCAGGGTATAGAGTAGGATAGAAACCTGAAGATAATTGATAACCTGGGAAAGTGTTCATTTATTGATTTTAGCATACCCACACCTTCATTTTATACTTAAGACCGGTCTTATATAAGTCTTTTCCCATCATTGCAGGTAGAAGATGAAGTATTTGAGGAATTCTGCCGAGAAATCGGAGTAAGGAATATCCGGGAGTTTGAGGAAGAGAAGGTGAAACGCCAGAATGAGATTGCCAAAAAAAGGTATTGGTCCCATTTCTGTCACTTCCAGATGCAAGGATGCTAGTTTTTTTTTTTACTAACTTTCATCTGGAGAGGGAGGTTTGGATTATACCATAATTTTTCTCTTTTCCCTTCCCAGGTTGGAATTTGAAAATCAAAAGACCCGCCTAGGCATCCAGCTGGACTTTGAAAAGAACCAGCTGAAAGAAGATCAGGACAAAGTACACATGTGGGAGCAGACTGTCAAGAAAGATGAAGCTGAGATAGAAAAACTCAAGAAGGTGCCCTGGGGATTAGCACTATGTTGCATCCATGGTTTAGAGTGAGAAAAGCACCACTGATTTAACATCTGTGCTTTTCCTGTTGATGATCACACAGGAGGAACAGCGGCATATGAAGATCATAGATGAGACCATGGCACAGCTGCAGGACCTGAAGAACCAGCACCTGGCCAAGAAATCTGAGGTGAATGATAAAAACCATGAGATGGAAGAGATTCGTAAGAAGCTGGGAGGGGCCAACAAGTAAGTCTGACCTACGAGGGCAAGATCTAAGCAGGAAGGTAGAGATACCTACCATTGCCCCTACTTCACATGGTAAATTATATCTGGTAACTAATTTCAGCCTGTGGTTTTAATGGATTTAAGATTTCTTGTGTTTGGGGAGGTAACTGTTTAAATGCAACGGCAAGACTCTCTCGGCGTTTTTTATCAGATAGCCCCCAGGACCAGCCTGATGTTTCTGAGAAACCTACTAATTTGATGATCACAATATTTCCCCCTTGTCCCAGCATCCAGAAATCAGAGTATACTGTTGCTGAAAATGGAAGATTCTATTTTGCTACCATAAGCAATAGCCGTTAATGGTGGTTAACTGTGAGTCCTCCATTTTTAATCCAAGGTCCATGGAGCTTGGTTTGAATTAGTAGCTAGGTGCTGCTCCATTCCTGAGTGACCAGAAACAGTGAGAGCCTGATTTTTGCAATATTTGGGGAGAGAAGGAAGTATGTATGGCTGTGGTTCTCAATCTGTGATCCGCTGATCCCTGGGAAGCCACGATGTCTTCACAGGGGGTTCATGAAGGCTTGAAGAAATAATATGATTTAAATCTTGCATTAGGTCTCGGGGGTCCGTGGCCTTAATTCATGGCCACAAAAGGTATTTAAGTAGGGTCCATGGTAAAAGAAAAGGCTGAGAACCACTGATGTATAGTATATTTTTTATGTTTTTAAATTCATTTGACACTGTTAACATAATTACCAAAATAGTCTTTACATGTAAACAAAGAGGAAAAACACAAAGGGGAGGAAAATGGAGGTGGGATTTATATATTATTTGTATAGCATAGCATCAATAGTCACTGTACAGTACAAAGTATTGTAAAATATCACAAAATCTCTGCTATACTAACTTATATCGCTGCATTCTCTGGTTAATAGAAAATACTGCTTTTTCCAAAATATCACATATTTGCAACAACCATTTTATAAAACCTGTAGTATAACTTTTTTCAGTATAATTCTTTCAGTCATCTGCCCATGCTTAATTTCTGATAAACCAACATATTCCAAAGCTTTGGTATATCACAATACATTAAATCACATTAACATTTTAAGATTTTCTCATATATCCACTTACATATATCTTAACATTTTATTCTGAAAAGATATCAAATGATCACATGACCATATGTGTCAGTGAACCTTGCAATTTTAGTGAAGCTATGGATGCCCTAAGCTAATTGCACTCATTTCACTTCTTAAGGTTCTTCCTCATTCCACAAAAGCATCCCAAACCATCTGAAATGTTCGGCATTGTACACTCAGAGAACTCAGGGGAGCACAAATGAGATGGCCACATTGGTTATTAATCCTTGCGAAAAGTTGCATTGTGTAAAAATTACACTCTGAAGTCTTTTTAAGTTTATAAGAATCTTAGCCTAGTAAAATCAAAAGTGTTTGCTGTCTCCAGTCCTGAGAGACTCATAATTCAGAGTGTCCGATGTGTCTATTTCTAAACATTCTCTTGGCATTGCCTAGTTCAAGATTTTTACAGAGGTGGAAGCTGCTTTGTCTGGACCGTCCTTTCACTTTGGGTCATTTTCTGCAGAGAGATGACTCACTTGCAGAAGGAGGTCACCGCCATTGAGACCAAGCTAGAACAGAAGCGTAGTGACCGCCACAATTTACTGCAAGCCTGCAAGATGCAAGACATTAAGCTACCCCTCTCCAAAGGCACCATGGATGATATCAGCCAGGAGGAGGTAAGAAAATAACTCTACCGGGAGAAGAGGAAATAATTCTGAGCCAGAGTGCATGGGTTAAGTGAGCTTCCTTTTGTCTTTTGGTTGATTTCAGGGTGGCTCCCAAGGGGAGGAGCCAACCAGCAGTTCACAGAGGACTTCCAACATGTATGCACGAGAAGCTCTCATCGAGATTGACTATAGTGACCTCTCTGAGGATTTGAAGGTGAGGAGAACTCTCTGAGATTAGCCATCTGTGGAGGTGTAATAGAACTTGTGGATGACCTTGGGGAACAAGGGGAAGAGATGCTGCCTAGGAAACAGTCAGATAACAGGGACAGGAAATATCTAAACAAAAATGAAATAAAAGCAATAGGACTTATTCAGAATAAAAATAGAACATAAAAATGTTTAAAAGAAGCAGATGTTAAAAGAGAATAATGACAAGCTATTTTCCCCATATTTTCTTTTCCCTAATATTTTGTTTTTCAAACATTGCCGTTGTGTAAAACTCTCTAGTGAGGAAGACAGGCAGGTCATTTGGGAGAGACAGTCACGTTTTGCATGCCAGTGCTAAGGTGGTGAGAGAATAAGTAGCAGAAATGGGGAGGCACATGTAGGATCTATCCTGGCACCAAACCATTGCAGTCTATTTATGATATATAGAGAGTGACCGGGCCAGAAAAAAAGCGTAACTTTCGAAAGCCCTAAGGGGCGGGACATATCTTAGATGAAGTTTAAATCAGTATGGGTAATTTTAGCTTTTCTGAGCAGTTAAGATTCTGAATAGGGGCCCAAATCATTCTGAGACTTTAGAAGGGATAGTTCCCCAGTTTTGGAGAGATCCAGTTACTTTCCCATTAAAAAAAAAAAAAAGTCAGACCTGCCTCAGCTTGCCCCTGTAGGAAAGGATGGTCCTTAATTCCATTTGTTGAGAAAGATATAGTTTGTTAGAGGTCAAGGGAAATATAGTAGTGCAAAGCCAGAACTGAAATTTGCACACAAATCCCCAAGTCTTCCCTTCCCTTAGGGACCCCCCCCCATACTGCCCCCCCCATGTCCAATCAAATTCAAAGATGTTTTCAGAATGGTGGGTTGAAGTGTGGGTTGGTATGCAGCTGTGCTCCATTCCCAGCAGGTGGACCTTGAAACGTCTCAGGGAATTACAGTGAACTTTTCATTTTCCTTGAATCCTTCCTTCCTTCCTCCCCCCCCAAATCGCATCCAGTCCCGCTGGAAGCAGCCTGGCACTGAGCGATAGCAAAGAACAAGTGTGAAGTGGCAGCTGACACTCTTGGGATCTAGAACATAGAAGTACAGGACTTTCTCGGGCAAGTCTTAAAGACCTAACGATTAGAGAGAAGAGTAGGAGACAGGCTCTTTGTGCAAGCAGACTTCGTTAATGCACTGTTAGATACTTAAAATAGAAATTGCATACAAAACAAGAAATTCAGCTTTATAAAATTATGGAGCCTCTTTAAATTATCTTTTTATTTGCTGTCCTTTGATTTAAAACCTGATCAGAATGTTAGGCTCTATAATTTATTAAATGGCCAGAAGAAAGGATGTTTCTTGCAGCTGATTTACAGTTCCTTAAAAAGCTTTAGTGTTGATTAAAGAAAAGTATTGTGGAGCATATAGTGTTTGTCTCCTAAGAACCTGTTTGCTTGTCCTCAAGGATTAGAGTGACCTTCTCTAGCCTGATGCCCTTTAAATGTGTTGGGCTTCAGTCTTCATAATCCCTTTCAAATGCTGGCTGGGAATCATGGAGGCTGATCCACAATCACAACATGTAAACCTCAACCTACTTTGAAGAGTGTAAGGTTCATCCTATGTTGCCTATTATCTGTAGGATTTTTGATAACTGATGCTTATCATATTAATAGCACCTACAGGAATGCTGTACATTTATGTATGCAAAAGGCCAAAGAGTGTTGCTTCAAGCTGAGTTAAACATTAGGACTTATTTGTTAAGATGTTTACCAGGAAGGCAAGAAACAGGATTACCATCTTGAAGGAGCAAAAGGAACATGCTGCCTCATCTGGATACAGGGATTGGGCTGAAGTATGGTTGGATTTGACCATAAGTTACCTGATATGTGACAGAGATAGCAATATTAAATAATCAACTTATCTAATGTTGCTATCTCAGTCACGTATCAGGTATCTTATGGTCAAATCCAACCATATTTCAGCCCAACCCCTTTTACCCCAGGCAAAAGATCAATTAAAGCTCAATAATTTTAGATGTCCGTAGAAGATGAATAGTCAGAAGAAGAGGGTATACTGCGTCTTGGACTATTGAGGGTTCGGATCTCAAATGCCCTCAAGACATCAAAGCAGCTACAACTTGAGCCCACTTTTTCATTGCTTCTGACATCTCTTCGTATTTGTTAGGTTTTGTGAAGGAATTGGCATTTGATTAGAGCTGTACCCCTTTGTTAAAAATCTTTGAAAAGGATAGTTAAAAGATAAATTTATGAGAGTCTTTAATTTAAAAAAACCCAGAGGATTTTTACCACATAGATAACTGGTTGTTTACTTCAGAATGTAGATTCTCGGTTAGCTTTTTCTTACCACCATGGCTTAAAACATGAGAGTGAACTTACTCAGAAACTCCAGTGTTGGAGCCCTTGAGAGAAAGGAAAGATGAGTTTGCAACTTGTAAGACTCACTTTTAATTCACTTTTCCTAAAGAGTTCAGATAAGGTTACAATGTCTTTTGCTCTAGGGTTGGGAGAATTGTTTGAACACTCTTACATTCTGGGAGTGAAAGACCAGTGCTGTGTTTCTTTGCAAAAACTGGTTCTCTGACTCCCAGGAACTACTTTCTCTTAATTCTCCTTGAAGGATGTTCAGTGTGAAGATGAGATCAAACAGGAGATGAATCAACTACAACAGAAATTGAATGAGCAACAGAGCATATTACAGCGAATTGCTGCCCCAAACATGAAGGCCATGGAGAAGCTGGAAAGTGTGAGGGACAAGTTCCAGGAGACTTCTGATGGTACCAGATGACTTTGTAGTCTTAGCTATCTCGGCTTTTCCCAAACAGATGCCCTCCTGCTGTTGGATTTCAACTCCCATAATTTCTAGCAAGCATCTTAATATCCAGTGCTTCAGAAGGGCATCAGCTTGGGGAATGCCCAACTTTATGGTGGGCCTTTTGCTGAAAGGATGGGATGATTTACGCTTGCCCTTTTTCTACCAGAATTTGAGGCTGCCAGGAAACGTGCAAAGAAAGCCAAGCAGGCCTTTGAGCAGATAAAAAAAGAACGCTTTGACCGCTTCAACTTCTGCTTTGAGTCAGTAGCTACCAACATCGATGAGATCTACAAGGCTTTGTCACGAAATAGCAGTGCCCAGGTGAGAATGCCACATTTGGAAGAGGGCTGCATGTTAGCCCTTTTTTCTTGACTGAATCAAGAAAAAGCAGGATTCTCTGACTTACATTTATTGTGCAGATTTTGCATAATTGTTTAAGTTGCATCATGCTTTTCAACAGATGTTCTTTCGCACTATTCTGGTCTTGTTACTTCTGGGGAGAGGCAAGTAAGGCCCTGATGCTTCATACACCCACTCTTTTACAGAAGCACTTTTTTCTTTTGTGCGTTTGCAGACAACGTTCAGACACTAAAGCAGATCCTTTGAGCCATAAAACTATGAACTACTGCATCTCTTTTTAAATGGCAAGTCAGGGATTCTGAAGAGGCTGAGCTCCGCATCAAATAGACAGTTCAGCACTTCTTCAGAATCAAAGTATACACGCAATCCAGTGCCTTAATGAAGGAGAGTGCATACTTTTGTAGGTTACGGATCTACTTGATGTGAGTAGGTGGGACCAGGGAAAAAAAATTAAAAGTGATGTTATTCATTTTAGTATAATTAAATTAAACTTGGCTGATAAGATTACTCTCCATTATTTAATTATGTGATAGTTTCCCCATTGGTCAAAGATTTTTTGTGTTAAGTGAGGGCTACGACTAAGGATTTCAGGGACCTCATATGATCCTAGTCCTCAGGTGTACATTTCTGCCTAAGGTCTATTATGGCTCAAAATTTTGTGAGTCATAATGCTATATCTTCAAATGAAATGAAACTCAACAAATAACATGTGCATGTGTGCCCACACATACAAACACACGCGCGCATGCAAGTGCTCAGTTTTCTTTCCCTAATTGGCCAATTTTTGATTGGGAAAGAATGTAATTGAGAGCCAGCTTGCTGCAAATTGGACATCAACATTTCATTCTCATGGGAGTCAGGTAAAAAATTGGATTCATGCAAATTTGCTTTCCAGTTGCAAACAGAATTGTCTGCAAAAATGTCATTCAGCACACAGAAGACAGATCAAAGGCTGGTGGCTGTTCTTTCATTCATATGCAAAGGATAATATTTATCTAACAGGGAAGCTTTGATTTGCTGCCCCCCATGCTGTCATTGCCCCAGTTTTTGCACCTGGCAACAGCCTGATCCCCTCTCAGAGTCTTAATTGCACTGAACCAATTACTTTTGCCTGTAACTTTTGCTGCCTGAAGAACCACGTAAATTGTTATATTGAAGTAGCACCACTGTTTGTGAAAAAAAGGAAATTAGTGCAGCTCTCATTCTTGCCCTCCAATCAGTGATGATATAATGAAGGGGTGTTTCCCCCCGATTGTAATGACTACAAATGTTAATACCTCAAATGTCACAATTCTTGATCTTCTGAACATGAACAAGGCACCCCACCAACACCCTCTCTTCCCTTTTCCCTCTTGGGTATGGTTATAATTTCATAACACTATAAATGATAAATACTTCGTTATTAAGGTATTTGGTGGTCTCCCTCAATACCTTCCATTCATTTTTTTCCTTGCAGGCCTTTTTAGGTCCTGAGAACCCAGAAGAGCCTTACCTGGATGGTATCAATTACAATTGTGTAGCCCCAGGCAAACGCTTCAGGCCAATGGACAATCTGTCTGGTGGGGAGAAGACAGTGGCAGCTTTAGCTCTGCTCTTTGCTATCCACAGGTGAGGCCAAACTTGCTCTGAAGGGTGATTTGGTTAGAGTTGGAATTATCCAGATTTGAGATTTGCAACATTAGTGGTGGGATGTGGGGTGAGAAGAGCAGAATTGTAGAGATGTCTCATTGTTCTTTAAACACTTTGAAAGGTATATGTTTTCTGGTGGGTCTACATTTTAGATATTTAGGCGAAACTGTTTTCTGATGTAGAAGATTATAAGCCCAGAGAATGTGCTTTGAAAGGTCAGACAGATGCAGAAGTCACCTGTTGTGAACATTACAGATGCCATGGAATGTTGCCCTGCCTAGTTGATGACATGTCCAATCACAAAGAGAAAAGTTTGTAGTCACATTGGGTACAAAATTGAGATCCCCAGACATCCCAAAAGATAGATGCCACATTTTGAGAATCTTTGCCTCGGCATGATTTCCAGGGACTCCTTTTGTGAGATTCAGATTTGGAGGGTGGAATCAACAGGACAAATGCATTTCTGGTTTATATTAAACGGATCTAAAACTATTTGAGTATGACAAACCTTTTTTTAACATCAAAACATTCTGCAATCATTTTGCCGATAGAAATTGTATTTTAATATCTGTTGATTGAAATAATCAAATGGCTACATAGATTTGGTAATTTTGAGAAATGCTTTTAAATAGATTTTTTTATGCAGTTGAAAAATTGGGTGTATATGTAAAAAGGAATTTATTCCGTTTACAGAATGTTATCATTTTTGCATTTAGGGGAAATTCCCTACTAATTCTGCCCCCTCGTTTTCAAAAATGAATAAAACAGTTAAAACAATTTCATTTTTTAAATGACTAGCCTCTTCCCCCTCTTATTTATTTATTGGATAAAGAAGTCCTTTACTATGCTTAGAGGAACAATTGCATCCTTTCATTTGGCTGCTGGAGAGTGGCTGGCTGAGCTAGGCAGGGAGGGTTAGGTGAGGCTGGGATTCCTGTTGCAAGTTCCACCTTGTTAGTGTGGTGGTAGTCATGAATAAGTCTTCAGCAGTGGGATTCAGGAAAACTGAGGACTATCAACATTTATAGGAGAAGGAAAGTTTCAGAGAAGACTATGAGAGGTGAGATAACTGGGTAGTTCTGGGGAGGGGCAAAGAGAGCAGAATACACATAGACACAGTATCGCTACGAGGTTGGATATATGAGTGTTTATGGGCAGCTTTAGTAATTACAGGCATGATGCAGGAAATAGGACAGTTAGCAGGAAAAGCCATGGGTGTATTGCATATAGTTGGAGGAGACAAATATTGGGCTGGCCTAGGAGATCTGGGCTGGTCGCTCTTTCTTCTGACCAGTGTCACGATGTCCTCCTGTCCACTTCACCCAAGGTGTCATTTGGCCAATATCTGTGTTACCAGAAAACAAGCGTTAGCAGCAAGCTGCTTTGTTTTGTTTTCCTTGTGCTGGTCTCCTGCCTAGAATATGGGAACCCTTTGTGTGTACAAAGCATTTACAAGGGGAGTGTCTAACATGGCAACTGCTAGGACAATCTTCTGTTTTGAAACTGGTGTTCTACTGCAGGTGAATGTGGATAGCATAGAGTAAGTGGGGGGCAGGGTGGAGCTTATCTCCATTGAAGCAACTCCATCTGTTCATGTGATTGTTTGCCATTTTTGTCCCCAGCTACAAGCCTGCTCCATTTTTTGTCTTGGATGAAATCGATGCTGCTTTGGATAATACCAACATTGGAAAGGTTGGTAGGATTGACTGGATGGGCAAATTTTATTGCCTCCGTGGAAAAGATTTGATGGCTGCCAATTCACCATTTTCTCCCCATCCCTGTTCTCCAAACAGGTAGCCAATTACATCAAGGAACAATCGACTTGCAACTTCCAGGCCATTGTTATTTCCCTGAAGGAGGAGTTCTATACCAAGGCTGAGAGTCTCATTGGCGTTTACCCTGAGGTAGGAATGTGGCTAGTGGAGGAAGATGTATCTCAGATAGTGTGATTTACAATATCATGCTTCTTTCCCCTTGAATGAAATTGAGACTTCTGAAATCTCATATTAAGGCAGCCCCACTAGAAAGTAAGATGAAAGCATTTTGGGAACCAAAGGCAATGCTTAGGGACGATGTATTGAGAGTCTCTTGTGGGCAAACCTCCCTTCAAGAGAGAATGCTTGAGTTCTAATTTGCATAGAGGCTCCCTCAGTAATATCCTTTCAAGAAAGCCATGAGCATTGAGGAAAAACAATTATGACCAAAATAAGGAGGAGTTTTTCTTTTAATGAGGGCAGAAAACTAGGTGTGATATAAAAATAAATATGAGATTCCCAACAAGAAACTTTTTATGGGGGCGAGGGACACGTCGTATTCCCTTCCTGTCTCTCCAGAGACTCTTTCCTAAATTAAAGATAAGAACAAATATTACAAGTTGAGCCTGTATTGGTTCAAGAAGGCCTTCTATAAAACGAATATATAGGTAATTCTTTAATTACATCTTTTCATTAAGAGACCAAACTCATGACATCAAGGAACAAATGGTAACTACGACCAGTCCTCAAGCTCTACCCATTCTAGTGCCTCTATAGTGACATGATCAAAATATGGGCACTTGATGCCCAGGGCAAGGGAACTGTGTGGCCATTGCCTAATAATCACAAGCAGGACTGTTAGAACTGCTATATTGTTAAGCGGTGTGGTCACGTGATATTCTGCTTAACCACTTTGCTTAGTAATGGAAATTCTCATCCCAATTAAAGTTACAATTCAAAGACTACTTATTTTTTATCTTCATAATTGATTTTGAATCTAGCTGCTGTAGAAGAACAAGAACAGGATGACATATTGTACCATTTTTCTTTTTCCTCCCAATAGCAAGGAGATTGTGTCATTAGCAAAGTCTTGACCTTCGATCTCACCAAGTATCCTGATGCCAACCCAAATCCTAGTGAGCAGTAGACACAGAAGAAACTGAACCTCTGCTTGTCTTTCCCCAACTTTACCTTCTACTAGTCCCATGTTGCTATTGTTGTTTCTCTCCTACAAAGGCCTTAAACCATTGCCTGCCCTTTATTTCTCCTATGGAACTGCTAGCAGGTGTGTGTTGGGCAGGGGGTGAAAATAACCTAAATGTTTAAAGACGAAGTGGCACCACTTTTAGATTGGGGGCCGCCATTTTTGTGTCTGTAATGACAGATTTTTCCCTTCTCTCTAAAACTAGCTGCAAAGCTACATTCTGTCTCACCTCTTTTTAAAAGACAGCGTCTCTCATTGCTGTACAGGAAAAGAGGAAAGGAGAAGTCTTGTTTCTCCAGTATAACCTACTTTGTTCTTTATAAAGCTCTTTATAGGACCAAAATAATGGTGGTTTCATGAGAATTCTTCTCGTGCCAAGCTGTCGCCTAAAGTGTGACTCCAGATTTTGCTTGTTTTTTAGCCTGATATCATGTGTGTATTTTTTTGTGTGTGATTGAAATTAAAATATTTCACTTCTGTTCTCTGTTCTGATTTTTCCTTGACAAAGAAAAGTGCAATGGGAAGGGAACATTGGTGAGGTTGGGGCTTGGTGGAATGCATTAATTCTTTCCATTAGGAGGTGCCAAGGTTGGCCCAAAGTCACTGAGCTTCTTGAACATTCTCCTCCAGCCCCAGTGGCCCCATAAATCCTGCAAGCTTCAGATCTTGAGTGATGAATCTTTTGGGGCCAGAAGCAATTTACTAACAGGGTCCTTCTGCAAACAGTGCTGAGAGGAAAGTCTGGAACTCACTCTCTCAGTTTCCTGTTGGAAGCTGAGCAGCCTTGCAACTTAATATTGATATTTTTGCCAATAACAGTAGCACCGATAGTCTAAACTGCAATCTCACTTTGATGTGACCTGGTAATCAAAGGAATTATCATATTGTATTTTATTCCAAGTTTTTCTTTTCCAAAAACAAATACTTTATACCTAGCAAGACAGTAATGTTCCTAGGAAAACCAAATTCCAAAATGTTCGCAGCTGTTTTTTTTTTGTCTGCTTTTTTATTCTGATTCCATTACTAATTTATCCTGATTTTGCTAGTAATTTGGGAGGGGAAAGGAGCTTTTGGTCTGTTGAAGCCTTATTCCTAACCATAGGAAACAGTATTTACTTGTCCCCGTGGTTGTTGGAGGTAGCATATTTTTCAGATATATTTTCCTGGATTGAAATTTGTTCTTTTAACAAAACTTAAATTGAGCGTCTCACTTTGAACTTGGTAATACTTTTGTACTTGTTCTGGACTTCTGTGGAATTATGCCATTTCACAGCACATGTTTACTGTACCAATATTTATGACAGTAAGTACAGCAACTAGCATACTAAGCCAATTTAAAAACTTAAAATAAAATTGGCTAATATTAACACCAGGAGAGGAAAATAAAGGGGGGGGGGAATTCTGTGCTTACCAGCATCCATCAGTATTCATCTGGCTAGCGTCCTGTCAGTGTGTGAGAGAGTTGAGAACTGTTTGGAAACTGAAACAATATTTGCTGTATGAGCAAGGAGATAGTAAGCCTGAGTATAGCTTAGGTCAACTGTTCTGTACTAAAACTGCTTGGTGCTCTGAAACTGAAACTCCTCTGCTTGTGTTTTGCATTTGGAACAGATTTCTTTTCAGGTGCGGAGTGGGAGTAGAACTCCCTAGCATCAGAGCGTGTTAATAATAATATCTGAAATACTAATGCTTTGATGGTCATTTTGAAAAATCCTTTCTTAGTAAGCACCTAGAAGCCAAGAGGAGTATACCTGCCAAATTTCAAGTTTGTAGGCTTTACGGTTCTGGAGATTTTGTGATGATGCATGAGTGGTGTTTCGCATTTATATATATAGATAATAATCAAGTTTCCGGTCCTTATGAATGAGGCATTAAGCTTGGAGATGGATGTCCACTTTTCTGCTGCAATTATAGAAGCCAGGAGGGAGGTTCGGTTGTTTCCATAATTCTTCATATTTTCTTATACAATAGAATCCAACCCCTTCTTTACTGCAGAAATGCTACCATTACAATGCTTCTCAGTGAAGTCATCCAATAAAGAGAAACAGGCTTTCTCGCTGAGTAACTACACTACTTTCAAGCTGCTTTCAGTGTTAGGAACTTTTTTGTCACTCTCATTTGGGATCTGCTATTATGTAACTTAGATCTATTATTCCAACAACAGCACTGGAATGCTGAAGAACAGGTTTTGACCTATGCATCATTGTTTCAGGTAAGCGAAGAATTGTCATATCACACCTCAAGATTTCTCAAGGCTAAATGTTTCCAGATTCTTTATATGACTTAGTTTTCTAGGCCTCTGAACATCATTGAAATGTGATGCCCAGAACTTAACACAATGTTCAGAACGAGATCTAATAAAACACTACAAAAGGAACTATTCCCACTTCTGATTTGAAACTATACTTCTACTGATGTAGCCTAAAATAGTATTTGCCAATTTCTATAGCCACAGATTAGACTTGTGCTAACTGCTCTGTTTCTGTGTTTGTCTGAAATAGGAATATCTGATTCAAAACAAAATAAGCCCCACTTGGCATTCAAAACATTTCAGTAATGACATATTTTCCTGTTGCTGCTAATTTCTAATTTTTTTTTCTTGTCAAGGTTGTCTTTTTCTTTCTTTCCCACAGGGCTATATTATGCAATATAACTGGCTATGGCAATTCATGATTTTGTTCACAAGAGACACCATATACTGGATAAACTAAACTGTAGTATAGGAACAATATGATCCTGCTGTGTGTTACAACCAATAAGATCTAAAAGTACTGTGTGCAAGAAAGATGTTAAAACAAATATTGGACCTTTCAACACACATTGCAAAGTTATATAGTTTTTTTACTCAGTAAAGTAAATCGCAAAATTTGGCTGAATTAATGGAGTTTCAATAAACCCTAGCACGACTGTGTCTCAAGACTTACCCATCCTTCCCAAGTAATATGTACCAAAGCATCAATAATGTGCAGATTATGTAACATGATCCTTACTGAAGCAATATTCCCATTAATTTGTCTTTGTTACATGTAGCATATTATGTGATTTTAAAAAATACTTTTAAGGAATTTTCCAGTGTTCCTGGGGGTAGTCAAAGGATGATTATTTCATAAATTCTGCAAATTTAAATAGGATGCCCACTGTTTTTTTATTTGGATTGTAAATAAGATTCCTTTTGCAGAAGTGACTATATTGCACAAGCTTGCTATTTGGGCAGTGATACTGGAAACAAGCATTGGAGATTAATGATTTTATGAACTCTTAATTAAGTCACTGGCTGCTCATCAGTAGCATTCACTGATATATATCAGGGTATATATTTTCACCAGAGAAGTGAATAGTTACATTCTGAGGATTTGTTTTTAGAAAGCTAAGAGGGCATTGACTTTGCTTGTCAGAAGCTGGCTGGGAAGTCGCACATGGCAATCACTTGACGCTGGGATGCCATATCTGTCATAAATATATGCCAATTGCCAAGCACCCAATTTTGATCACTTGACTGTGAGGATGCTTTGACAGCCGTAACTGAAGACTGGTTGTAAGTCAAAGATTATTTGTAAGACCTAAGGCCAGTAGCATTCTCAACTTTAGACCAGTGGGTCCCAGACTGAGCAGAGGCATCTCAATTCTCCAGTGGCTTCTCCGGTATCTTAACGACCATCTGATAAGTGCTTGAAAAGAGAGTTCACCTGGGCTACCTATCATATTTAGGGAAAACCAGTTTTTCTCCCTACCATCCAATATGCATACACACCTTCATGTTGGGTGAGACTTGATTATCTCCTGGCTTCCCACTCATTATATTTTAGCACATTTGATGTTTCTAAAATATTCTGTGTGCCTTGTTTCCATAACAACGGAACAACTCTGCTATCAGGAGGAGATGTGTGTGTGGGGTGTGTATGTGTGTGAAATTTGACCTTTCGACACAATGACAAACAAAAGATTGTATTGATTAAGCAAAAAGGCTATCCTTGTCACAGCATTTCGGTTTTTGAGATGAGAATGATCCAGGCAGTATCCTTTCCTGCTCTTACAAACTGCCCAAAAGATCCAAGTAAATTCCCAAGTAAAGTGAATAGGAATTACTTAGGAGCAGTGCTTTTCCAGTGTTTAAAGGGAGTCTGAGAGGAAATTCAGATCAGGCTGCCAAGCAAAATGGCTATCAACCTAAGGCACTGGTCTTCGATCCTTCCCTGTTCCTGTTACTCATCCCTTTAGTCAGGGCGAGGGCCTCCGCAAATATGCCTTTACTGGAACATGGTTCCTGACACTGATTATGGCTTAGCTAGGCTTTGAGTCATCCCAGGCCCCACCCACTTTCCTCGCCTGCCGCTTTCCTTAATTTGATTCTCTCTGAGCTCAGCTTCCTATTCTGCTAGTCTTTAAGCCAGGTTGACCATTTTTTGGTAATGTTTTTTAAGAAAGAAGGGCAGCTGCGTTAACAGTAACGAGGCAAGATGAGAAGATGATCTCCTCAGAATTTGCCAAAATTGACAGAATGAGAAAATATCTGAACCAAGTTTGTGAAGGAGAATGTGCCAGCAAGAAACTTAAATGTCTGGGCCACATATAGTTCTTAGGAAATTGCCTTCCCTTGTATTAGTCAGTGCTATAAAAAGATGAAATTGTGCTCATGCAAAAGTATTTTGAATAATTTAAAAGTTACCAAGGACGCAAGCTAAATGAGAGTTGGTCAGTACTAGCTGCTCATAGACATGATTGTGGCAATAAGCAGGTATTAACCATAACCGTTGCTGTCAATTCAGGATCAACTTATGGCAAGCACAGAGGTGGTACTTCTTGAAAATATGTCCCCAATCTGGTTTTTCAAACAGTGCATGCATCACCATTTTAAGGAAATCTATCCATATTGCTGCTGGTCACTTTTCTTTCCACTTTTCTTTGTATTAGGGATTCTTGAGGGACTACCTTAATTAGGCTTCCCCATTTAATGAATTAGTTAACTGGTTGATTGATTTCTATCGATTTCAGTCAAAAGATTCTTTGAGAGCTAAACTAAATCAAACTACACTAAAATGTCCATAATGCAAATAAGAATAAAAAATAAGTGATCCAAAATAACATTTAAAACTATTATATAACACAATACATTAAAACATTTTTTTTAAAAAAACTAGAATAAAGTAATAGGAACATCCATAATTTAAAGGCCTGTTTAATCTTTTTTACCCTAGTTTCCTAAACCTTACAAATTCGGCATCCTTCAGATTTTGGAGCTATATAAACGTATCAACTATCTGAGGACAGGAGCAGCAATTGGCTCAAGAAAACCAGGGTTAAAATGAGGCAGTAAGAAATTCTCTTGGAGAGAGCTCTTTTCTTAGGCCATGGGGGTAAAACCTCTCTTTGCTGGTGAACACATCTCAAAGTGACGTGCACTCTAACAAAATGATTGCCATGGGCAGGCTTGCCTATTCACAAAAATGCAACCATGAGGGTGGATTGTATGAGCAGTCACAAAACACTAAATTATCCAAAGGCAAACTGGTGGGTTTGATCCCTGCCACCTTCTTTAGCTTCTGTATCACCGCTCTGAACTTACCGTTCTTTTTTCTGCTGAAAATTGTGTGGGGGAAGCACCTTCCAAAACAAAGCATTTAGCCACCTGCTATTTTTATTTTTAAAAATGTTCTGGGGGATAGGGAAGTGTCCAAGAAATAAAAACGGGGCAAAAGATGGACTTTTTTGTTTTGTTTTGCAACATGTCACTTTTCCTTTAAATGAAGAAAACAAATTGGGGATATATTGTTTTGTGGGCACAGTGTTTTCTGGCATGCAGTACTTGTAGATATACTTAGACTGCTGCAATACAAATTGAGGATTAAGGAATGGAAAGTCAGGGTTAGGTATCTTTAGTTCATTGGAGAAATTGATTTCCTGGTGTTAACATGGAAATCTTGAACATATAAGACCCAGAGACACCTGAATTTTACCCAGGGCCAGTTCTTTTATACAAGGAAATAATGTCTCTAGGATTAAGCTATGGCTTGTTTAATCATGGTTTGTTTAACAAACCACATTTGGCTGGGTTCTTACCATATATTAAGTCATAAACCATGATTCAGAAGCCCCACTGGCTGGATTATATAGCACGTTGAGGCAACACCAAATGGTGTTATGGCTTAGCAGAGAGTGTGAATCAGACTGCAGATGGGGTATACAAAGCTCAAATAAGAAAATTAAAATTAAAAATCTTAAGTACAGCATCCACAGACACATTACAAGCTTTCTCCCTGCCATTCCATTCTTCTGTATAATAGTAAGAAATTTGTCTGGAAGGATTCAGTAATATGATCACACAGCAATTACAGAAGTCCTAGAGTCCAGACATAGAGGTACATTTCTCTTCAGTGGAAAGTTATGTGGAGAGAAACCTGAATGTTCTTAGTTTGGTTTAAGCTCGGTGTATTTTGAGGCTTGCAATTTGCTCAGTAAACCACAACAAGTTGTGACCTAACAAGATATTAACCCAGTACTGCTAAAAGGGGATTGCTAATCTTCAAAACACTGTCTGGCTCAATAGAATTGTCATGTAAGTATTCCAATTAAAATGGAAAACACATAAGCCTTCAAGGAGAGTTATTTGTAACATGAATATAGCGTTGCTGGGCTTAAAAATAAATTTTAAAAGGGCAGATAATACTTGCTTATTCTGCTTTACAGACTATAGGGACAATGAAACAACTGCACTTTAATCTATAAACATTTCTCTCAGTGGTGATTCCAACCATAAAGCAGGTTTCAGGTACTATTAAGAGCAGTAGGGTGGGAGGTAAAATGAAAAGGAATTGTGAGAACACTCATTTTCTGCTAAATTGAGGTCTTAAATTAATTAGTGGAAGAACATTGTTGCTTGGATTTTCCGCCTGAAACAGGAAAATGCTCTGACCTCCATGATCCTAATTTGATATTTTAGGTCTAAACTGCCTGCAATTTTGAAATGCATATTTAATTTTTAGGAAAGTGCTCCTATATTGTATAAAGAGGTTACAAAGGACATCTTTACCCAGATTATGCAAAATATTCTAAGATTATAAAATATAGTATCACATAACTTTACATACTCACCTAATCCATTTATTGTGATAAACCATTTTAACCATGGTTTGGTAATTAAGACGAACTGAACTGAGTTTGCAAATCATGCTGAATTATAATGTGATTTATTTGATTTTGGCTTCATGAAGTAGTTCTAGTATACTGTGATATGCTATCATGGAAATGGCCCAAGACTAATTGATCATGTAAAGTTTTAATTAGAAGACTAAGCTGTGAATCAAAAAGACTCCTGTTCAGATCTCATTTCAGCAGTGAACTCTAGAGTTACCTTAACTAAATCACTATCCTTTCAGCCTCAAGGCAGCTCATTCCAATCTAGAGGCAAGTCTTTACTTGGCAGTTATAAGGTTTACAGAGTTAATGGTGATCTTTTCACCACCATTAATGGGGGTGTTTTGACCTCTTCATGGCAAGTAGAAATAAAGAAATGATACTTCTGGGCCAGGGGTGTCAAACTCACATCATCATCACATGACATATTGGGATTTCCCTCCCCACACTTTGCTAAATCGGGTGTGAGTGTGGCCAGTGTGTGACGCATCCGGCCCACAGGCCAGGGATTTGACAGCCCTATCCTAGGCTGATTTGGTATGGCTTTAGCAAAAGGACATAATAACCCCAAGGAAACTAGGATTCCCAGATTGCTTTTAAGCAGGTCAAAAAATATCCATGTGGATGTACTGTATGTATAACCTGACTGGAACTGGACATGTTGGCGATATTGGTTTTTGAACATCTGTGGGAAAGACCATCAATTCAGTGTTCCTCAAACATGACAAATTTATGTTATGTGGACTTTAACTCCCAAAATTCCACAACTAACATGCATGAAAAACACTGATCTAATTTTTACTTATTTATATCCTATCTTTTATTATTTTTAAAAATAACCCAAGGCAGTGAACATATTCAATGTACCTTCCTCCTATTTTCTCCATAACAACAACCCAGTGTGGGGAGTTGGGCTGCGAGCGAGTGACTGGCCCAAGGTCACCCAGCTGACTTTCATGGCTGAGGCGAGACTTGAACTCATGGCCTCTTGCTTTCTAGGTTGGTGCCTTACCCACTAGATCTTTTTACAGAATACATATATCTCCCTGTTCATGTACTACTAATCAGTTATAGGAGGAAAAAGACCTCCAAGAATGACAAGTATGTTGATAAAGAATTCTTCTCCCCCACCCCCTTAAATCTGGAAGTCTGGTGAGACAAGCTCAGTGTTTGAGTTCCCAAACGTACTGATCAGCTGCAAACCAATGGCTGCATCGACACAATATGCTAAACCTAGTTATTTTTGACTTTGCCTTGCGTCTATGCATGTATTCTATGGCTTAGGGTATTGCACCAATATAGCCTCTATTATTTATTTTCAATATCTTATAACTAATCAAAAATAGATTGCTCTATGAGTGCAGTTTTCCCTAGCATCAAGGAAGCACATCAACACTAAAATAGTGGAAAGGCCACAGAAAAGCTAGATGTAGGAATAGCAGATACCCCACAATACCCTGTGGGCACTGTCGAAACCTACCAGTCACAACTTTCTCATTAATGATACTCACATGCCACCCCCATATATGGAAGAAGCCAAACAATGAAGGATGGGATATATGCCCCCTGCATCTTTATAGACTCAGTAATACAGATCCACCTCTTCCAGTACCAGGATCAGGTACAAATTTAGAATGTGAGCCTGTGAGCATCCTGTTAGAAAGCTATTCTTATGTTCTTCTAAGGACTGCTTTGGAGCATCAGGAGGAGTCATAGAATCTATATAGTCCTTTTTACACATAGTCCTCGACTTACAACCACAATAGAGCCCAGCATTTGTTGTTAAGTGAGACATTTGTTAAGTGAATTTTGCCCCATTTTATGACCTTTCTTGCTCCATTTTATAACCTTTCTTTGTCCCATTTTATGACATTTCTTGCCAACAACAGAATCACTGCTATTGATAAATTAGTAATCCGATTGTTAAGTGAGACTGGCTTCCCCATTGACTTTGCTTGTCGGAAGGTTGCAAAAGGGGATCATATGACGTTGGGACACTGCAGTGGTCATAAATATGAAGGAGCTGCCAAGCATCTAAATTTTGATCACATGATCAAAATAGGGATGCTGGAAATGTCATAACTGTAAAAAACGGTCATAAGTCACTTTTTTCAGTGCTGTTGTAACTTTAATGGTTACTAAATGAACTGTCGTAGTAAAGGACTACCCGTCTTTTCAGTAAGCAATGGATAGGAGATCTGAATAGAATACATTGTGCTTAATGGTTCAAGACTCAACCAGTATGACTTTTGGCAAGGAGAAAAGTAATTCCCTATGATAGCATAGCCATAGCTACACAGAGACATTGCAAAATCCCAGTTCCTCATGATTGGAGAATGATTGGCAGCTAGATAGCAGGAGATGGGAGTTGGGCCTGTTATGGGCAAGGTAGATCTAATTACTTTGAAACTGTCTGAACAAAAGTTCCAACTAGTCTCAAGGGCTTGAATCTGCCTGTTGCTGATTTTCTTAGCATGTGGGTTATTTATGCAACAGCAGAAAACTTTCTAGTATGTTGTCCTGTACCTACATTTGTCAGAGAGTTTGAGTTTTCTGATGCTTCTCACTTCTTCTGGATAAACAAACGTAGGTAACACTGAGTAGGCTTTGATTTCTGCTGCCTTCTCAGAAATGGAAGGAAACACCTATCAATCTGTATTCAGTAATAACTGGAGGTGTGTGGAATCTTCAAATGGCCTCTTTAACTTGATAGCAAAGGTGTTGGAAGCCTTTGATTCTAACAAGTATCTGTTACTTCTAAACCACAATTATAATACTATGACATCCATTGGATTAACTAGTTGGGAGCTTCCCCTGCTGGCTTAGAAATGGGATTATCCACTTCATTTCCCACATGGGCATGCACACAGACATAAATGCAGTCAATTGAAATGCTATAAACAAGTGGCCCAGCCCTACCCCATGCAATATTAAATTTATTCAATTATCAGATTACTGAGACTTAACAGGGGAGGACTATTAAGAGAGAGGACCTTAACAGAGAGGACTATTGAAAATGCAAGCTTTGGTTTATACAATGGTAATATATAATGAGTGAAGAAGAAAACATATACTGTTTTCCTGTTTATCTTGCCTTCAGATATTATCCCTGAGCAATGAAGGTTATATTGTAAACCTTCACACACATATGCCTACTGTGTAGATATTTTGTGGAAACCCCTCAGATCATTGGAAAGACACATAATTATAGATAGTCTTTGATTTTTGACTACAGTCGGAATCAGTGTTTATTTTTACTGGGTTGGTATAAGTAGTTGATTCTAAGTCAATCCAGATCATAATGATTCAACCAATTGAGCTAAAGGAGCAATTCTGACCTGTTTGGATGCTTTTTGCATACACATGTGTGGTTCAAGTCCTAATAGATCTGAATGTGGAAATTCTGACTGATTTGACTATCCCATTTTTTTAAGTGGATTCAAATACTGAAATATAATCTGATCCATTTTTCAAATCAGTTTATACCAGTGGTGGTACTCAAATAAAGTTGCCACCAGCTCAGTGGGCGTAGCTTGGTGGGCGTGCTTTGCCCGTGTGCACACACTTTGCATACACACGTGTCAAACACGCACTTTGTGCAGGTGCAGAGGCATTTGCGCAGGCGCAAAGGTGTTCTAACTCACCTCCTGTAAGCTGCACGATGCCGGTCGCTGCAGCAGCTGCTGTGCGGAGCTATTCTATGCTGTGCAAAGCAGCTGCACTTTGAATTCTGGCCATAAAAGTGAGTATGGGAGCCTGGGCAGGTGGGTGGGCCAAACACAGAGCAGTGGAGAGAACCAGTTTAGTCTCTGCTGCTCATCACCGCTATCAGCTCTCCAGAACCGGGCAGA
The DNA here is from genome assembly GCF_049901715.1 of Pseudonaja textilis. Taxonomy (NCBI): domain Eukaryota; kingdom Metazoa; phylum Chordata; class Lepidosauria; order Squamata; family Elapidae; genus Pseudonaja; species Pseudonaja textilis. The sequence continues at coordinate 147,560,999 of NC_141991.1, forward strand.
ACCAGTTGAATACCACCACTGGTTTATACGTGTATGTTCAAATAAGAATCCATGTTTCTATTTATTTCCTAGTGTTTCTGCCTATCCCACAAGATCCAATATGTTTTCAAATCCCCTCTACTGTATGAAACAATGCCATTTGGTGGAACCACTGAAAACTGCTTTAGAAAGGAACATGGGCAGCATATACATATTTAATATTAGATAGATAGATAGATAGATAGATAGATAGATAGATAGATAGATAGACAGACAGACAGACAGATACCCTGTTTCTCCAACAATACGGCCTCCCCAATAGGAAGTCCCAGCATGTTTTATAGGCATGAAATGAAATTAAGCCCCTCCCCCCAAATTAAGGCCTATATTAAAACATGCGAATTGGGGGGAATGGTGGGGGGGGTTGCTGTTAGGAAGTACTCTTGTTGCACACCCAGATACGGTGCTGCCTGCGTTGACCCCGATACGAAGTGCCCCATCAACGCTGAGGTCAACATCCAAGCCATCACCGCCCACCCGCCCAAAGATGCAAGGGGGGGGATTAAGTCACCTCACAAAAGACGGTCTAGCCATTTTTTCGGGGCTCAAAAAAAAATAACACCCACCTTTATTATATGAGAAACACGGTAGATAGATAGATAGATAGATAGATAGATCACACATACATACCCAGGAGGCATGACTTCCTGCCATATGGAACAGCATACACCCTGTAACTTGGAAGAATCTTGTTGCCCTTATACTAAGTCCTGAAAACTTATCTTTGGTCCCTAAGTGTAGAGCCAGGTGTTGGGCCTGTAGCATTTTGTTAAGATCTTGGTGTTCCCTGAACTTAGATATTTTCTCGCAGTTGCATCATTGCACCGATGTTGTCACCTGGCCTGGTAATGAAACATCTGCAGGAAAAGAACCAAGCTTACAGAATACCAAGAACCAACAAATTCAACTTAACATGTGGAACCCATTACATTGTTGCAATTGTGTGTAAATTCAGACTGCACTCTGTCTTTTTGTTAGTTTACTTTGATTAACGGTAATTTTAAGGGTTGAATATTGTGATTGTTAGCTGTGTTTTAATTGTGTATGCCACCCAGAGTTAAATGCAAATGAGATGGGCAGCGATGTAAACCCAGTAAACAAATACACAATCAAACCCAAATCTACCTACATCTTCTACAATATATTATCATTTGGAAATTATTTTTGTGCTTTGGCCTCAGTTGTACAATGTTCTCTGTTGCTTTTATTTTTGTCGGTTGTTCTGTTTCAACCTTATGTTAATTACCCAATCTCAATTTATGAGTCGGACAGCCATATAAATCAATCAGTCAAACAAACAAATCTAACCTGATTCTTTCACTCTTGACTTGACAGTTTCCTTCTTTGCACAATATCATTTGTTGACCTGTCCAAAAGCAGGCATTTCCAATGTTATTTCAGCAAACACTAAACCAAGGTATTTATAGATAAACAGTGTTTCTTTCAGCCTCAACTCACCACATGCAATAAACACCAGAATAATAATATCAGGCTGCTCTACAAAAGTACTGTAAGAAACTTGGTGAATAATTTTGGAAACCTGAAATTTCCTATCGAAATTCTAACTATTATTAGGAGTTCAGTATTCTGTACCCATAGTTTTTCTAGGGCTGGACTGTGATTTCTTGCTCTCTAATTCCTTCCAGCTGTAGTAATTTTAAAGTAATCAGACATGGTGTCATCTCCAAGACATTTTTGTGTGATATCTTTAGGGTACAGGAAAAATATCATCATTTTGAATCTTTCAATGTCAGTGTCAACTAAGACAAATGGTCTTGTTTGAAGAAGCTGATACTGTCCTACACTTATGTGAAGATCATAAAAGATAAAGGTTTTCCTTATCTAGTCCTGTCTACTTTAGGAGGGAGTGCTCATCTCTGTTTATTAGCCAAGGGAGCCAGCGTTGGCCAAAAACAATTCAGTGGTCATGTGGCCAGCATGAGTATATGCCAAAGTACACAAAATACTGTTACCCTCCCACCGAAATGGTACTTATTTATCTACTCGCATTTGCATGTTTTGGAACTGCTAGATTGGCAGGAGCTGGGGCAAGCAATGGGAGCTCACCCCATTGCATGTTGCTCA